>NC_060142.1:314846232-315148252 GCF_021461385.2 Schistocerca piceifrons | reverse complement strand
TATTGCTCTGAGAGACTTATGACGTAGCAACGTACACAGGATTAGCTCCTTACATCACTCTGTATTTTCTTGCTTTGTGAAATAAGTTTTCAGCTGAGCACTCCCGAAGTCAAGTCTTCACTCGAGAATTCACGACATTCAGAAACAGATGGCCGCAGAATACCAATATCGACAATTTTTCAGAGGTGCATATGCGGCCTGAAGATGGCATAATGAAATGGCAAAACTGGTAGTGGAAATAAAATAGCTTCTCGATTTGTACAGCTGTTTGGCGAATTTCTTTGTTAAAGATTTGACCAGCCGCTATCCCACGTTCACAATGGATCAACAGAGAATAAACCTCTGCTGTCAAAAACTGCAAATAATTGACTTGAAGACTTCGCAGATATTATTGCATGTCCACCAGCAGAAAGAGAAATATTACGGTTTGAAAAGAGCATTCTCGAAAAATCACAGGCATCTAGTGAAAGATTTACAAAATCTTTTACAAACAGAGGATTCGAAACGGTACTTAAATGGTCAAATAAATTACCCTTTGATATTCAGCTTACCGATAGCAGCAAAAAACATACTGTAACAAATCTTTAATCTGATATGGGTAGAAAGTGAAGTTTCTCAAGAATTGACCACACAAATTACTGTACCTATACTAAATCCTAGAAAAAAACCTTCAACAGCAGATTCATGCCGTCCAAATGCGCTGTCATCGTGCTGAGCAGCCGGCCGCTGTGGCCGAGCGGTTCTAGGCGCTTCAGTCTGGAACCGAGCGACCGCTACGGACGCAGGTTCGAATCCTGCCTCGGGTATGGATGTGTGTGATGTCCTTAGGTTAGTTAGGTTCAAGCAGTTCTAAGTTCTAGGGGGCTGATGATCTCAGCAGTTAAGTCCCATAGTGCTCAGAGCCATTTGAACCCTTTTTTCGTGCTGAGCAAAGACTTTTGAATGTCTTCCCATATTACGTTTCGAGTGGTGGTCAGAACATAATAATTTTTTGCCTGTGTCACGGTATGGCTTTCAGAAAGGGAGGAGCACTGCTGATTATTAAGTATCCTCATGATGGACACTGAAAAAGTGTTTGACGAAAAAGGTTATCTTACAGCTTTATTTGTGGATATGTCGGGAGCATATGACTGTTGACGTATTCTTACTCTTGCAGAAGTTAGACAACTTAGGTTTCCCAAACATTTGTCTTTGTTTTCTTCAAAATTATTTAGATCGTACAACAGTTTACATTATAAAGCATGACTACAGTTTATATAGACCCTCCTCAGTGTGAAAAGCTTGCCTCAAGGTGCTATTCTCTGTCCTCACTTATACGCATTGTTTTTAGCAGATTTGAAAAACACATTTGACCCCACTATTCATGTGCTACAATACCCAGATGATGTCTGCATATACTGCAGACAGCATCCATCAGCCTGGAACGTGTTGCTCGTGGACGGATAATGCCGCTGACCTGCTATCTGGACGGCTGCTGAGGAATGGTCTCAATTTGTCACAATCGAAGTCTTCTGTAGTTTACTTTACACGAAAGCACTGAACATATCTGAAATGTGAAAATACGGCCTCTGAATTTGGCCAGGAAGGAAAACGAGGAAGGTCTAGTCCAATGGGGATTTGGCAGAGTTCATTCACTGGCACAGTTTACAAATTTATTTTGCGTGGACTTAATTACATTAAACCCAGTTAAGAATTTAATTAAACAACAATTAATTTGTTCCCAGATCGTAAGATAAAATGCTGATGATACACTGTATTGAACTGGGAACCTAGAAACGACGGAGAGGCTTCGTCCCCGTCCTAGCCCTCAGCGGTTCACAACCACACAACTGGCTACAGCAATCCACTCACCCCACTGCTGCCTATACCGCACCCAGGGTTATTGTGCGGTTCGACCATCAGTGGACACCCCTGGGAACGTCTCACACCAGACAAGAGTAACCCTAAATGTTTGCGTGGTAGAGTAACTATGGTGTACGCGGACGTGGAGAAAGTGTTTGCGCAGCAATCGGCGACATAGTGTAACCGGGGCGGAATAAGGCGAACCAGCCCGCATTCGCCGAAGCAGATGGAAAACCGTCTTAGAAACCATCCACAGACTGGCTGGCATACCAGACCTTGGACACTAATCCGACGGGCGGGTTCGTGCCGGGGACCAGCACACCTTCCCGCCCGGAAAGCAGTGCGTTAGACCGAATGGCTAACCGCGCGGGCTGATGATGCATACTTCAAACCAATTTAAGCAGCCATAAAAATTACCAAAATTTCATGAGCAAAAGACACCAATAAATAATTTAATGAAACTGAACCGTCCGCATAATAGGCCACTCCCAAAAAATTCTTATACTAAAATACTGAGTGACCAAAGAAGGAGAAAAAAGGATTTACAACCTCATACAACAGAAATGGTAGCAAGGCTTACACGGTTTCACAATAATACTCAAATAATTAAAATTTACATTAAATAAGAATGGCTGTAAAGATCTCAGCCACCAGTAGAATATTTAAGTAACTTATAGGTTATAAAAAGGGAGGCACTTTTAATTCACAATAGAACGACTCAGAACTGCTCTAAAATATCTATTTACGTTTAAACAGTAGCGTTAAAGGCCACGGCTGGGCTTGGAAGGAATAGCACTGCAGAACATGGATAGCACGAGCTTTCGCTGTCCAAGGCTTGTGCACAGAATGGCACAAACAGTGTGCTGTGTTAGCCGACTGGGCCCAGAATGGAAACGATCGTATGGCGTCTGTGGCCGGGAGTTCCCAGTCAGGAAGTTCGGCCGCCAAGTGAAAGTCTTATTGAGTGCTACGCTGCATTGGGCGACTTGAGCGTCGAAAATGGGGATGAAATGATGATGACAGCACAACACTCAGTCCCTGAGGGGAGAAAATCTTCCGACCCAGCCGGCAATCGAACCCGGGCCCCTGTGCGTGGCATTCCAACGCGCTGACCATTCAGCTAGTGGGGCGGACTGGGCCCAGGCTGAGTGAGCCTGACAAGGCTCGGTAAACAGCAAAGACGCCAGAGCACAAGCAGTCTTAACAAAATTCCAGTTGGCTTAAGGAAATTTCAGAATTACATAGCTATAACAAATCCTGCTCGAACAAATGATTAAGCCAACCCCGAAGCAATTCCTCTAAATTATACGGCTCCTGGGCACGTACACAGCCCCAGTCAAGCTCAGAACAGACAATGTGTCCTAAAACAAACTTTTTGACCCATAAATTCTTGCTCAAACAATTCAACCTGTAAATTCCATGGAGGCTCGGTCTTTAGTACCAATCACCAGAACAGGAGCATCCAGAAATTCCGGTAAACACGCCTGTGACATCTCGGCGGGTTTTCAACAACCCACTCCTGAGTTTCTTCAGTACTGTAAGCCAAATACAGGCCATCATGACCCCAGCATATCCTTCCAGTTTACGCCAGAACAGAGACAGGTGGGTAGCAGCAAAAGGCCTCCTTTCCGCTTGATTGCTCCACTGATCCTCCCATCATTATACTAACTCTCATACTGCCCTTGCGGGCCCAGGCCACTTCAGAGAGCACTGCTCTCGCTGGGTGACATGTTAGAGCCAATGATATGAGCATATCGATGTCGATACAGTATGACAAGCCGCCATGGCTCACAACCCAATGAATACGATATACCTGGGACCTTTCAGATTTAATTTGCGAACATCAGTAAAGGTATTAGGGCTTTTTCTGGATAACAGACTAACCAGTATAGAACATGTTAATCATTTTGTTACGAAAAGAGAAAAAGCTCTGAATGACTTATGTTCTGAAATCCGCCTGTGGTGGGGAGCCAAACCAGACATACTCCTTATGTTATACCACGGACTAATGCTCTGTAGTGCACTACGGAAGTTTTTTGTTTGGAAATGCGCCACAGAATACTAGAAAAGCTAAATTTACTTCAATACCTGGCTATTAGACAGTGCCTAAGAGAATGCAGTCGTCACCAACTAACGCCCTTCTAATACAAACCAAAGAAATGCCTCTTGACATCCTTAGAGAACTACTTGCTAAAAAGTTTCTGCTTCAAAAATCAGTAGTACTTAATCATCCCGTCACAGTCAAAGCTAAGCTGTTGGCAAAGAGAGGATACTTAGATAAACACAAAGGAACACCACTGTTAGTAACAAACTTCCGAAGCCTCAGACTTACAGTCCCTTTCGCATGGAAGGATTGAATGTTACCACTGTTCAGTAAAGACTGATATAACAGTCTACCAGCCTTAAGTTTTTTATCTGCCAGACAGAACGAGGCAAGAGCTGAGAGCTAATACGGAAGTAAAAAACTACGTGGAAAGTGAATTACCAGATTTTTTACGTATGTATACTGACGGATCCACTCATAAGGAAATCGTCTGCGCATATTATTGCTCTAGGCTGCAGGTAGCTAATAAATTTTTATTACCACCATTAACAAGTATTTACACTGCAGAACTAACAGCTGTTAAAGAAGCAATCAGGCTTGGAACTGAAAAAGGGAAGAAAACAATAATTTTTAGTGTGTCTCGAAGTACTTTGGAACAGTTACACCATCGAAAGCGGAAATTTGTTAACAGTTGTATCTTCGATGATATTGAACGAATAACGAAACGCAACAACGAAAACAAATCCGTACATCTAATGTGGGTAAAGGGGCACTCAGGTATTCGGTAGAACGACGCAGTTGATGGTCTTGCAAAAGAAAGCATCAAAGTCGGTGACCGGATATTTACACAGCTTCCTTATTCTGACTTTATCCATGTTTCAAAGAGAGAGGCATACGTCAATGGGAACAACTGCAGAAAACATTAGAGCAGGGAAAAGGCTTTTCGTTGGCAATATTAAAAAAAAAATCGTGGTACAGTCAGAAAATTCTTCCAAGGAGGTATGTAACAACAGTTAGAGTAAGGTTTGAACATGCGTGTATTCCTGCACACCTCTAAAGGATTGGCGTGATAAACTCTCTCACATGCAGTGAACATCCGGAAGACACCGGAGTCTTGACCAAATTATTTTTGGATGTTCCAAACATGCTTCACATCAAAATTAAGTGTGGAAAACCTTGTAAACTGAAGATTCCCTTACCAACAAACATGAGAATGTTAGTGAGTGAGAACAACCTGAAAATCAATAGTTAAATAGTACGTTACCTACAACAGGCGGAGATAAAGCTCTGACATACAAAATACTGAATTTGTAATTGTAATTTCGTATATGTATAAAGTAGATGTGTACATAAAATTTAACTTAAGTCGCTGAACTAAGCACATGTAACGCTCTATAGTTTGCTACAAAAAGTCAGTAAAATTAACTGAAAAGAAGCATGTCGTCCTTAGAACTTGCGGTTACACATTAGGCGTTGAACTGTACAGGGGCACATTAGACAACAGCACGAAATGCACTACTCAACATCAACAGATCGTACCTCAGTTCAGTGTTATTTGCACTTGTTATAAGTTTGCATATGAAACGAAAGGAGACTGCACAGTAGCGCAACCGAGAACTAATGAGGCGCTTAAAGAAATCTCTATTTGGAAATTGGATGTTGCAAGACACACGTGACATAAAAATAAAACCGTCATACTTCGCTTGCTTTCATTTCATGATGTCATACCGGACCATTTTTTCCAGGTAACTAATAAAGCCAAGCAAAAGTTTAAGGTAAAACCATGTGATACGAATTTTTGTGCTGTGACCTTAAATACGTCCTGCAGAGCCCTTCTTAAGGAACCAAGGTTACCGACTTCTGCATCTCAGTATATTTATACTTTATTAAAATTTGTTATAGGTAATATTCCTCATTTCCAAACTAACATATCAATTTATGGAATCAATACTAGATACAAGATGTCGACTGACAGACCCATTTTGTTCGTTTGACCGGACGGTCGGTCGGCCGATCCTCCCTGCCCCACCTGTATAATATGTCGCGTTATCGTAGCAACGGCCCAACTGAAGTCCATTATCTGTCACTGCGCGCTGGTAGCAGGAATAAACGCTGTTCAAATATGTCTACCATGATAGAGAGCGTGGCAGACTAAACTTTGATATCAAAGTTCCTGATCAGTTTTTTTTAATGAACTAAATCAGTTTTTTTTATGAACTAAATAGCCTCCATCCGAAGGTTCAGTTTACGATGCAATATATATATTTGAGTTGATGCAACCCGCCACCGAATGCCTCTCCTGTGCCAGCCTCTTCATCTCAGAGTAGCACTTGCAATCTACGTCCTCAATTATTTGCTGGTTGCATTCCAGTCTCTGTCTTGCTCTACAGTTCTTACCCTCTTCAGTTCCCCCTAACACAACGGAAGTTATTCCCTGATGTCTTAACAGATGTCCTATCATCCTGTTCCTCCTTCTTTTCAGTGTTTCCATATAGCCCTTCCCTCTCCAATTCTGCGCAGAACCTACTCATTCCTTATCTTATCAGTCCATCTAATTTTCAACCAACATTTGTCTGTAGCACCACATCTCAAATGCTTCGATTCTCTTTTGTTCCGATTTTCCCACAGTCCATGTTTCAGTACCGTACAATGGTGTGCTCCAAACGTACATTCTCAGAAATTTCTTTCTCAGATTAAGACCTATATTAGAAACTAGTAGACTTCTCCTCGCCAGGAAAGCCCTTTTCATGTTCTCCTTGCTCCGTCCGTCATGGGTTGTTTTGCAGCCTAGGTAGCAGAATTCCTTAACTTCATCTACTTCATGATCATCAATCCTGATGTTCAGTTTCTCGCTCTTCTCATTTCTGTTACTCCTCATTACTTTCGTCTTTCTTCGATTTACTCTCAATCAGTAATCCGTACTCAGCTTACCGTTCATCCCATTCAGCAGATCCTGAAACTCTTCTTCACTTTCACTGAGGCTAGCAATGTCACGAGCCAACCTTAACATTGACATTGTTTCACCATGAATACTGATTCCACTCTTGAACTTTTTTGAATCCCATCACTGATTCTTCGACTATAGATTGAACAGTAAGACTCTGCATCACTGTCTTACACCCTTTTTAATCCGAGGACATCACTCTTGGTATTCCACTCTTATTATTCCCTCTTAGCTCTTGTAAATGTTATATATTACCGGTCTCTCCCTGTAGCTTACCCCTCTTTTCCTTAGAATTTCAGACATCTTGAACCATTTTACATTGTCAGACGCTTTTTCCAGGTCGACAAATCCTATGAATGTGTCTTGATTTTTTTTAGTCTTACTTCCATTATCAACCACAACCTTAAAAATGCCTCTCTGGTGCCTTTGTCTTTCCTGAAGCCAAACTGATCGTCATCTAACACATTCTCAGTTTTCCTTTCCATTTTTCTGTATAATATTCTTGTCAGCAGCTTGGATACATGAGCTGTTAAACTGATTGTGCGATAATTCCACGTCTCCCAATGAGTTTAGAAATTCTTGATGGAATATTATCTATCCCTTTTGCCTTATTTGATTTTAAGTCTTCCGAAGCTCTTTTAAATTCTGATTCTAGTACTGAATCCTGTATGCCTTACCTATCGACTCATATTTCTTCTTCTATAACATCAGATAAGTCTTTCACCTCATAGAGGCCTTCAATGTACTCTTTCCACCTATCCGCGCTCTCCTCTGCACGTAAGAATGGAATTCCCACTGCACTCTTAATGTTACCACCATTGTTTTTAATTTCGCCGAAGGTTTTTTTAACTTTTCTATATGGTGAGTCAGTCCTTCCGACAATCATCTCTTTTTTGATAGCTTCAAACATTTCATGCAGCCATTTCGCCTTCCTTCCTACTTATTTCATCCTAACTGACTCCTATTTTTGTATTCCTGAATATCCCTGAACATTTTTGTACTTTCTTCTTTCATAGATCAGCTGAAATATGTCCTCTGTTACCCATGTTTTCGCAGTTATCTTCTTTGTACCTATGTTTTCTTTTAACTTCTATGACTGCCCTTTCTTAGAAATGTCCAATCCTCTTCAACTGCACGGTTCAAAATGGCTCTGAGCACTATGGGACTCAACATCTATGGTCATCAGTCCCCTAGAACTTAGAACTACTTAAACCTAACTAACCTAAGGACAGCACACAACACCCAGCCATCACGAGGCAGAGAAAATCCCTGACCCAGCCGGGAATCGAACCCGGGAACCCGGGCGTTGGAAGCGAGAACGCTACCGCACGACCACGAGATGCGGGCTTCAACTGCACGGCCTAGTGAACTTTCTTCTGCTCCTTCCCTTACAATCACATTCCAGTCCCCAATGACTAGCAGAAGTTCATCTTCTTTTACGTTCTACATCACCCGTTCAATATTCTCGTTTAGTTTAATTATCAATCACTACATCTTCAGCTTGCGGCATATATACCTGAACTATTATTGTCGGTATTGGTTTGCTCTCGATTCTGATGAGAACAACCCTATCATTGTACTGTTCATAGTAACTCATTCTCCGTTCTACATTCCTAATCGTAACGAATCCCACTCCCGTTATACCATTTTATGCTGCTGTTGATATTACCCTATAGGCGTCTGACCAGAAATCCTTCTCTTCTTTCCATTTCACTTCACTAACCCCCACTATATCTAGACTGAGCCTTTGAATTTCCATTTTCAGCTTTTATAGCTTTCCTACCACGTTCAAAATTCTGACAACCCACGCCCCGACTCGTAGAACGTTATCCTTTTCGTTCGTATTTAATCATTTTCTCATGGTCACCTTCCCCTTGGCGGTCCCCTCCCGGAGATCCGAATGGTGGATTATTCCCGAATCTTTTGCCAGTGGAGAGATCATCATGACACTTTTTTCAGTTATAGGCCACATGAACTGTGGATACACTTTATATGTCTTTAATGCAATGGTTTCCATTGCCTTCTGCATCCTCACGCCGTTGATCACTGCTGATTCTTCAGCCAGGGACAGTTTCCCACCCAAATGACAAGAGAGTGCCCTGAACCTCTGTCCACTCCTCCGTCCTCTTTGACAAGGCCTTTGGTAGACTGAGGGTGACATCTTAAGCCGGAAGTCTTCCGCCGCCAAAGCTGATGATTTGTAGTCAGCCGTGCGGAGTGGCCGTGCGGTTTGAGGCGCCATGTCACGGATAGCGCGGCCTCCCTTAGGCATTCGTGTGTGTGTTGTTCTTAGCATAAGTTAGTTTAAGTTATAATAGTTTAAGTAGTGTGTAAGTCTAGGGACCGATGACGTCAGCAGTTTGATCCCTTAGTAATTCACCCACATTTAAAAATTTTTATTCAGAATTTAAGCGATGGCGGTGTTCGAACCCGGGACCGAGCACATTTCGACTACTAATCGAAGACACTATTCCTACACGACAGACGCTTAGAACTGACTGTTAGTAATATTGGTTCAAATGGTTCAAATGGCTCTGAGCACTATGGGACTCAACTGCTGTGGTCATAAGTCCCCTAGAACTTAGAACTACTTAAACCTAACTAACCTAAGGACATCACACACATCCATGTCCGAGGCAGGATTCGAACCTGCGACCGTAGCGGTCGTGCGGTTCCAGACTGTAGCGCCTTTAACCGCTCGGCCACTCCGGCCGGCGTTAGTAATATTAACAAGGGTATTTTAAAGAAAAGAGATTTTGACCTGAGATCCGGCTATATTCATGGTATTATTCTCCAGTCTATTGTTAACAATACTGAGGTCCGGGTTTACGATAAGCTCCCATTCTATGGTAAGATTTCGGAGAAGATTGGTGCCAGTCTCAAAACAAAAACATTTTGTACCTCAGAGCATTGGTTGTAAATATAGGTGTAGAGAAAGTTCTACAGCTTGTAAATTTGATGAGTCTAGTGTTTACAGTATCAAATGTGGTGACTGTCTAACGCAATGTATTGGCTAGACCATATAATACACGATTCCGGGAACATGTCGAAGTGAGCCTTAAGCCCACATCTCCGCGAAACGGGACATACAGTTACAAACTTGCACTCCAATTTATCTATGATGGACCGTAAGCAGAAAGGCCTCATTCTCAACATCCTTGAGGAGGTTGAAATTGTTCGCAGTAAGAGCACACTTCTATTGCATATTTTAAAAAACCGGATAGAGCTAAGACATTGCGATGTTCTAGGTAATCCGTTGGCTCCCACGACGTTTTGTATTTACTTTTAGTGCCTTATTCCGTCACTAATTCTAGCATTCCCGCTAATACAATGAACTATCCTGATGATAGCCACGTCTTCGTTTCTACTATGTTCTTTGGTTCCTAGATACAATGTTCTACTGTTAGGGGGCTCCCCAGTGTTTGGAGTTCAAAATTCCTCTGAGGCTTTCATGTGTTGTGGTCTCCATCGGTCGGTCGCTATCGCCTCCGGACACATGGCGAACCCAGCCAGTTTAGAATACAGCGGACCGCCTTCCTTTGCCCACGCGACAAACAACTACATGGTATGTAAATTTCGTATATTCAGGTTATGTTAGGTGGTTCATTAATCTGTTCTTCTGGTCCCCCAGATTTTCCATTATAAATCAAATATCAGTAGAGTAAGGTTTGTACCTCGAAGGAAACGGTCTATTAACACACAAAAAAAAAAAATGGCTCTGAGCACTATGGGACTCAACTTCTGATGTCATTAGTCCCCTAGAACTTAGAACTAGTTAAACCTAACTAACCTAAGGACATCACACACACCCATGCCCGAGGCAGGATTCGAACCTGCGACCGTAGCAGTCTCGCGGTTCCAGACTGCAGCGCCTAGAACCGCACGGCCACTTCGGCCGGCCTATTAACACACAGGCAACATGGGTTTAGAAAACATCGTTCCTGTGAAACACAACTAGATCTTTATTCACATGAAATGCCGAGGGCTATTGACGAGGGATTTCAGATCAATTCCGTATTCCTGGATTTCCGGAAGGCTTTTGACAGTGTACCACACAAGCGGCTCGTGGTGAAATTGCATGCTTATGGAATATCGTCTCAGTTATGTGACTGGATTTGCGATTCCCTGTCAGAGAGGTCACAGTTCGTAGTAATTGACGGAGAGTCATCTAGTAAAACAGAAGTGATTTCAGGCGTTCCCCAAGGTAGTGTTATAGGCCCTTTGCTGTTCCTTATCTATATACGAGTGCTAAAAGGAACTCGTTAAACTTCGGTTTCACGGTAAATCAGTCTAATCTAAAGGCCGTAAATTCAACTAAATACCTAGGTATTACAATTACGAACAACTTAAATTGGAAAGAACACATAGAAAATGTTGTAGGGAAGGCTAACAAAAGGACACTCAGAAAATGTAACAGACCTACTAAGGAGACTGCCTACACTACGCTTGTCCGTCCTCTTTTAGAATACCGCTGCGCGGTGTGGGATCTTTACAAGGTAGGACTGACGGAGTACATCGAAAAAGATCAAAGAAAGGCAGCACGTTTGGTATCATCGCGAAATAGAGGAGAGAGTTTCACAGAAATGACACAGGATTTGGGCTGGAAATCATTAAAATAAAGGCGTTTTTCATTGCGACGGAATCTTCTCACGGAATTCCAATCACCAACTTTCTCCTCCGAATGCGAAAATATTTTGTTGACACCAACCTACATAGGGCGGAACGATCACCACGATAAAATAAGGGAAATCAGAGCTCGTACGGAAAGTCTTCATTCTTTTCACGTGCTATACGAGATTGGAGTAATAGAGAATTGTGAAGATGGTCAATGAACCCTCTGCCAGGGACTTAAATGTGATTTACAGAGTATCCATGTAGATATAGATAATGGTTTTTGATCTCTTTTGCCCTTCATCTGCATTCAGTTTGCATAATCAGGTGATATTGCATAAAAAGGAAAAAATCCTTATAATCCGCATAATTAAAAAAAATTGAGGACAGCCAATAAAATGTACCTAAATAAAAAGAGTTTACAACGTGCTGGATTAATCGCAGGATAGCAACTCATATTAATCATTCAGATATAGTAACAGCCAGACTTGCAGGATTAGGTTTTTATTTAGTTTATGACCCGAATGTAGTCCTCAGTTAAATAAAAAGTGAATCTTGCGATTATGGCTGTTTCTCAATCGAACTAAACGAAAAGTTTAGCGCATCGAGACGTCCCCAACTTTCGTAGTTGAATCCAAACATTTGAAGAGCGGAAGTAGTCAAACAATAATAACCTGCAGACGCACTGTGGTTAACAAACCTTTAGTAGCTGTGTTAAAATGATTAAAATGTAATACAAGAAGAATAAAATAAGATAACATCGGTAGAGGGTCTGTGTGAGAAATGTAGTCCATTAATCAGCCCCGTAACGATAAAGGGCGTAAATGGATAGCGATCACGCACCCTTCTCTCCCAAGTAGGCCAGAAAGCTTCAATAATATTATTATTTATTGACCAAGGGACATATGAAAATTCATCCTAATGTTCACCAGTCCTGGACGATGAGAGCTGTGTGAACAGTGCCCTTTCGTCTTGTAAGACATCATCACCACTGGGGAACAAGCATTGTAGCATGGGATGGACCTGATCAATCAAAATGTTCACATAATCCTTTCCAGTAATCACACCCTGCTGAGTAACCGTGTGGCCTATGAAATACCACGGTACTGCCGCTACGTCATCACCGAACCCCGTCATGCTTCACTTTTCGGACCTAAACTAGCCGCGAAGTTGGAAACTGCATGAAACAAGACTCTTCCGACCACACGACTTTCTTCAATTTCTCCATAGTCCGAGTTATATGACTTCGGCACCACGTTTTCCTGTTACGGGCATTTGCGTCACTGATAAGTGATTTTCGAATCCTTCTTTCGTGTTGTTTTGGTGCTGACAGGGTTTACGACTGCAACATTCTGTTCCGCAGTGACTTTTACGGCTGTCGTTCTCTTATTTTTCATCACAGTCCTCTTCAACGACGACCACTCAGCTATAACACAACACGCACTTACATCCGCTTTTTGACTTACCAAATGTTGTTTTTCTGCTTTCTGTGTATGCAATACAAATCTTCGATACAGTGCCTCTTGTAACACCAAACACTTCGGATACCTTGGTTACGGAAGCGCCCACCATACGAGAACCAACATATTGCCCACATTCGGATTCACATAGCTCCGGCATAATGTACTCACAACTATACAAAACGGTGTCCTGACCACGACTGACACTTGCAACGTATTTAGGACAGTGCCCGAGTGCCGTTCATGGTCAAATACAACAGTTTAACATACAGACTTCAATAGCGTACGCACTTATGCTCAAGACTGCAGTTGTCGCACTATTGTACACAGGGCGTCAGAGGTATAACTGGAGATATTTTTATTCGTGGCTGAGGATAGTATACTGAACAATATTCCATCAGTATTTACTTCATTTGCAGACTAATAACTATAACCATTAGGAGTAGAATGTTTTTAGGTTTGTTAGTACTTCGAAGTACATGTGGCAAGAGCAAGCCATTGATGCTCATTTACCGAGCGAGGTGCCGTAGTGGCTAGCACACTGGACTCGCATTCGGGAGGACGACGGTTCAATCCCGCGTCCGGTCATCCTGATTTAGGTTTTCCGTGGTTTCCCTAAATCGTTCCAGGCAAATGCCGGGATGGCTCCTTTGAAAGGGCACGGCCGACTTCCTTCCCCGTCCTTCCCTAATCCGATGAGACTGATGACCTCGCTGTTTGGTCTCTTCCCCCACACAACCCAAACCCAACCCTAATGCTCATTTTCTGGACGCAAAACGGTTAGTCTATACTAACAAGTGTAGTCCCACCGAGCGGTGCAGTTACGACTGTGCAGAAAACATTCGGTAATAAATGTGACGTGTTTGCGGGAAGACTGTTGAACACAGAGAAGAAATAATGAATCCCAAGAGTTGGTCGGCTATATTTCGGTTTTATTTCCTATACATATCACAGATAAAATCTAAAACCTGAAATACAGATTGTCGACGGGCTTCTTTTAACAAAACATACTTGCTTCATTGTTGGAAGTGTTTAAAAGAGCCAAGTCGAAAGCTATGCCATCTGAAATGAAGAGCAAAGTGTAGAATTGATTTTTTTTTATTCTGACAATATCTACATGTGTTATGTCTTCTGTATCTGTTGCTGTGCACCACAACTCTTTGTAATTTTTCTGTTTATAGTTTGAAATGAGTTTCTTAAACTTATAGGGGACATCTTTCACGCTTCATATAGTGTGTGCAGGCTAGAAGTATACAGAAACATTTGTTTATATTTCAGTATCTATCAAGGTTTATAACTTTATCTGTCCAACATTCTGCTGATATAGTTCACTGTGGACACCGTTTGTAGCTTGACAGATATCGAAAGGGTTCTCCATAAGCATGACAGGTTTACGGCCTCTGCTGCGGCGTAGATCCGTTGTCTCAAACCTATCACATCTCTAATCTTTATTATATAAACAATGCCATTGATAAACCCCCATGTACTGAAATCCAGTGGAGTCAGATCGGAAGACGGATAGGGCCAGGCAGTGTCTCTGCCCCTCCCCGCCACCCCTTTCGATCCAGCGCTCAGGAAATGTCTCACTGAAAAGTGTGGTAACATCGCCACGTTAGAGGGGGGGGGGGGGGGGGGGGGGCGAGCACCAGCTGGATGTGAGGCATCTGTAGTACTGCATAGCTCGCTAACTTGTCGCGATAGGTGTGTCCTGTCACTGGCATGCGTGCGTCATGCGACGCAGTGCTGTTCATGGAATGGCGAGGATCACGTCTTGGAGAGTGTCTCTATCGACTGCGTATTTATCCAACAACATAAAATGTCCAGTTCTTTCGTTGAAAGGATTTGTCTGTGTACACCAGTAGCCCGAAAACCCTGTATACAAATAAACATATATAGCTTACATGAAACAATTTTTTTTTATTTACCACGATCTTGTTCCTCAGGAAAATTACGTTTCAGGTTTCAGGAATAATTTTGCATAGTAATTGTGGAGATATAGCTGCAAGGAATTAGAGGTCTTAAGTTGTGCCAGTACTTAAAAACCGAATCATAGGTAAAAGCGTATCCTCACAGCTTATAGCTTCACTCGTCACAGTATCGATATTCAGGTCATTGACGAACATTGGCAGCTTTGATAAGTGTTCTCTGTCCATTCGCAAATAATTTCGGAAATCGTCCGGTCCCAGCTGGCGTGGGTGAATTTCTTCTTTTGAAGACGCTACTTCTTTCCTCACAACATATCAGCTGTACAACACCAAGGCAAGTCCCAGTTTTTTTCGTTTCTACAGATGCCTCGTAACGTCATAATGTGTGGCATCAACAGTAATACAATCTCAACGTACATAAAATAAAGAACAAGCATCCAGCGATAGGAATAAGGCGGCGCTGTGGTCGTTGCGTGCCGTTGGTCCGAAAGTGTGCAGGATGCCACGAACTTAGTCGGCTCGTCGGTCGGTCGATAACTTTACCTTTAGGTACAAATATTTTGTTGTGTCCGGTTGGAGTCCGGTGAGCGTGCATCGTTGTTGTTAACAGAGCTGCCGTCTTATGAAGTTTTCGTGCACTCAGAGCCACTGTTATCACGTGAGTCGGACGAAAGCAATTTTGTTGCCGTCAGGATCGGTTATGGCGCACATAATCTCGACATCCAAACTAGCTGGATTCTGGGACTCTGGGCCCCTTCTGCAATGTGACAAGCCCGTAGTCTGATAGGACCGGGCCAGTGCAGGCACCACTAGACATCTGGATGAGGAAAACCTGCTGTCTTTTCCAAACGCGACCGTGAACGACAGAGTGCCAGTACCAAAGGTGAATTCGCACCTGACGAAAGATGCTCCTCCAACCTGTCGAGAAGTCAACCAGAAACGTAATAGTCGATACAAGATGTAAGACGGTCGACAAATGCAGGACGGCCGAAAACGGCGGCGCAAAGAGACGATGCGATGCGTCACGGCGAACAAGGAAGACCAGGCATCGAACTCCCCCTCCCTCTCACACCTTGTTTTTCGGAGGAATTTGACCGCACGTCCGTAGGCCAATCGGACGTTGACTCAGCCACTTTAACCAACGACGGGACTGACTGCCAGGAAATACAAGCAATGACGGCACCACACTTTTGAAGTAGCCAAAGGGAAGAAGACCTTCAGTCGCCGATCGCCACAGAGATATCAGGCCGCTCAGCGGGCACAATAACATATCTCAACCAACAACGCAAAACAAAGCCTGAGCCTGAACGCGCTACACCACCGCAGAAGAAAACAGCATCCAGCCGATTTAACAAGGCACCTGTTCTGCCTTATCACGCTGCCAACCCAGATAAATCTAACGGTGCCCTCACGGCCCTTATTAAGGCGTTTTACGAGCCATATACGGTCTGCTTCAATTACTACGTCCACATCATTGAAGAATACACGAAGCTTTTTAAATTCTGCCAGCATGTACCTATCACAAGCCGCCCAAAGGGTGAAGACAACTGTAGTCAAACGACTATCATAGCCAGGTACCGGAAGGAGAAATAAGAAAGGAGCTCATGTGGGAAGGAATTCAGGCACTCACGTGCATCACTTCAAGCGAAAGGACAACGAAGATGGCGGGTTAATACCAAAATCGGTGTTCGTAGTAACACCGCCCAATGACGAAGCAGCTGAAGCGATTCACGACGTTAAGTATTTCAACCATATGAAAGTTCGCATCGTGGACTACAGTGTAAAGGTAGAACCGACACCTGTGTGGGAAGTCTCGTGCCCTCAAACACTGTAACCTACTGAAGAACAAGGCGGCGAATTGCACCAACTGCGGAAAGGCGCACCCTGCACCTTGGAGATGGTGTGGCCGTTACCAAACAGCACTGAAACGCTACAAGCCGCCAGCAGTCAGCATGCTTTGTACCGCACCTTTCACCGCACAGAAAGTACCGGACAGGTGCGATTTCCCGCGATTACGGCGGAAGGGAAGAGCTGCTCAAAGCCCACCTAGCGGATTCACTTCGTCCCCCGCCGCTCCTATGCTGATGTCTCTATGTGTGATACGGGAGACGAGCAGCGACCGCAGCAACCAACGCCGAAGTCAACGAGACCTCGGGTAAAATTAAACTGCTCATTGCAAGAAGGGCAGTCTCTTGAAGAACGTAGTGGAAAGAAGTAAGAAAATGAAGAAAGCCTAGGAAACCCTCATGAAGACTATGATCCTTGTAGAAGCGCTTGTGACTTCTGCGGATTAAGCTAAATCGTGGCGAACAATGAAAGGAGGAACCTAGTATTTGCATTTGGTACGCAAATGCAGTATGCAGCAAAAAGGTGTAATTTAAGGATTTCATCTACCAATTTACCATTGCTGTTCTCCTCCTAATGCAGACCCGTCTCTGGCCAATTGGGACGTTCAAGTTATGGGCTATGATCAGCTATCATTCTGATAGAATCAACAGAGGAGGAAGTGGCACCACCATCTTCATCCATCAAACCATAACCTTTAGAGATGAATCGTTACCTCATCTGCGGTCGGCCGATGTGACCGTTCGGTTCTAGGCGCTTCAGTCTGGAACCACGCGACGTCTACGGTGGCAGGTTCGAATCCTGCCTCGGGCATGAATGTGTGTGATGTCCTTAGGTTAGTTAGGTTTAAGTAGTTCTAAGTTCTAGGGGACTGATGACCTCAGATGTTAAGTCCCATAGTGCTCAGAGCCATTTGAACCATTTTGAACGTCATCTGCAGAATTTGGAGGCCAATGCAGTTACTGTTAGGACAGTGGTGGGCTGAATCACTTCTGTGGTGACACAACAACATCTCCCCCCCCTGCTCCCCCCCCCCCCCCTACACACACACTCCATTGTTCGAATGGACTGTATGGCTTCTTCCAGAGCTATGATAAAGTTTTTGTGAGTAGAGATATCAACGATAAACATTCCTCCTAGAATTTCAACACAGTTAATGGTAAAGGGAAACAACTATTCGACTTCTAACATGGTCTAGACGGCGACACATGGGGGCTCACGAACCCGATGTACATTCTGAGATCCCACGCTAATGAAGGAACTTGGTCATGAACCGAAGTTGTGGACTATTAACCATCTCACTTCGGATCACTGTCCACGTCTTTGGAAGGCCAGGTCAGTGACACTGCCTTCTCCTAGGATGGAGAAAGATATCAAAAAAATGGTTCAAATGGCTCTGAGCACTATGCGACTTAACTTCTAAGGTCATCAGTCGCCTAGAACTTAGAACTAATTAAACCTAACTAACCTAAGGACATCACACACATCCATGCCCAAGGCAGGATTCGAACCTGCGACCGTAGCGGTCGCTCAGCTCCAGACTGTAGCGCCTAGAACCAAACGGCCACTTCGGCCTGCGAGAGAAAGATATCAACTGGCGCTGCACCATCTCTCAAAATGTCTAAACAATAATATACAGCCCATAATGGACGTGTGAACATGGCAACAAATCAGTGCAGCCATCGTATTTCTGACCGCCAAAATTATGAAGGCTGATCACCTCGCCTCCGTCACTGTCATCAAAGATCAACTGCAACAGGATCCGCTGCCACCCGTGCTTCAAGAGTTAAAAGCGCAATAGAATACACACAGATGGCAATGGCAAACGACACACAACCCCTCTCACAGGTGGACGTTACATCGGCAGGAATGTGAACTCCACACAAGCGAAACAACAATGAGAATGGCGAGTTAATACCACAGTCGATGTTCGTAGTAACGACGCCCAATAACAAATCAGATAACGCGATTCAAGATGTTAAGTATTTCAACTACATGAAAGTTCGCATCGTGGACAACAGGGTAAACGCGAAATCGACGCAGTGTCGGAGGTGCCAGTGGTGGACCCCTATCACTAACTGCTGCTGGCTTCCTGCCAGAATCGTGGAACAAAGTCTGGGAAGACAGAATGACCACCTTTCTGTAGCAGTCAGGACGAGTGGCGCCTTGTTTGAAGGGTCATGGCGGACAAAAACCCCGCATACCCGTTATGCACTGACCATGGACTTACAGAAACCCTATCTGTAAGGCTGAAACGTTGCTACATCTTTGAAAGCCCAGACTTCACTGCTCCAGGAACGGTTGGATGTTGTGAAACGGGCGTATGAGCTCACCGCCAGTGAATTGCTAACGGTTTACTACGCCTTCCACATCGGTGGCAACGGGTTCTACACAACGCTGGTGACTACTTCGAAGGACAAAAAATGGTTCAAATGGCTCTGAGCACTATGGGACTTAACTCATGAGGTCATCAGTCCCCTAGAACTTAGAACTACTTAAACCTAACTAACCTAAGGACATCACACACATCCATGCCCGAGGCACGATTCGAACCTGCGACCGTAGCGGTCGCACGGTTCCAGACTGTAGCGCCTAGAATCGCTCGGCCACTCCCGCCGGAGAAATTTTAATAAATCAAGGTGTTCGCCAAGGGTGCAGTCCATCATCAGCTTTATTTAATTTACATACTGACGGCCAGTTATCAAGTGGAAAGATGAAATACATTTAGGAATTAGAATAGGATATATTGTATCATTAAATACGCTGTTATATGATAATCACCACTTAATTATACATGAAACGGAAGATAATTGACAGAGGGTAGTATATTACAACATAACTATATCTGCAAAAAAAAAAAAAAGTAATGGATTTCAAAGGAAAGAGTCAAGTCACATCGAAAAAATAATAAACGGGAAAATATTAGAACAGGCATCCCACTTCAGTTATTTAGGACGTGATATTAGTCTACCTACGACAATGACATTGGGAAGATGGTAAATAAATATGATGCTATATGTGGAGCAATTGGAAGAACTTCGGGAAGAAAAACAAAGAAAGAAACACAAATGAAATTCTACAAAGTTATCGCTGTACCTACTCCTGTAAATGGTTCCGAGTCATGGACACAACAAAAAAAGAAACGTCACGTATACGAACAGCACAGATGAAGTTCAGGAGGCATGTAAGAGACTGTAATCAAATGGATAAAATACGGAATGAAACAATACGACCAGATTTGAACACCTTTTCAGTTAATGACCGGATACAAGAGAATAGAATGAAATGGAAGGATCGCGTTGATAGAATGATAGAAAATAGATGTCCAATAAATATAAAGATTTATCGGTCGAATGAAAGGGAGAACCAGGTAGATCTCGTAAGAGATGGATGGGTGGATGATAAGAGACCAGAACAGGTGATTACAACACCTAACCCTTGAAGGAGATGATCATTTCGAAGCGCTTCATTTTATTAAACGTGATTACAAAATTAAATTTTGTTATATATACGTAGAAAAAAACTGAAGAATTTTTATGAGGATTTGGGCTGGGGTGGGGGCCGGGGACACAGTTTTCCCACCATTATTACCCCGGTAACATTCTGGACACGATCAAATATTCTCCTCATTATTACGTAGTGAAGCTCTCCGTAATTTCAATTTGAGTTACGTGTCACGAGACAAATGGCATTTTGGTTCGTTTAGGTACTTCAGACGACAGAAAAGTGCATGTTGAGAGTAACTGCGTAGTAACTCACGCCAGACCTACACGCTGCAGTAAACCAATTCGTAGGAAACAGAGCGCAAACCAATTATCTGCGTGACAGTTTGGTTTTTATTCAGCCCTTGTCCCACTTTACTTGAATTACGGAGTTCGGTTTCCGACATTGCTGTGTCCACGGTGATGCAAAGAAGCCTCAAAGAGATTTTCGAAGGCGGCTACTCCATATTTGAGTGGCACCCGTCGCCTGTTGCTTAACAGACGCCAGCGGCTCTCAGATACATTAAACAGGAGAGGCACAATGCAGTACCAGGTGCGTCGTTTCTCCAACAGAAGATCACAAAGTAGTGAACACAGCAATCTCCTCCTCACACCAAATTAAAGGCACCGCCAAAATCTCGAACGATTGAGCCGTTAGCCGAGTACCTCCCAACGATGCCCTTGTGCTGGAGATGGACCAGATGGAAACAACAACATTACATGTCGTATCTATCAGTATCACGTATTCAGATTTCGTTTTCATTTAACAATACAGGTAAACGTAACTGCATACGAGTGGTAGTACATAGCTTCAGCATAGCATCTGTCACTTTGATATCAGCAATAGATTGCATTCATACGTATCTCACTAGCTAACAAAAAACTATAAATGTTTCCTAGGTAAAGATGTTAGACTCATTGGCACGTTATGTTGGACGCATAGTCAGCCACTGACACAGAGGTGCCACAAGGAAGTCTGAGAAGACCAGACGAAGTCATACTGCATGTTGATAACATGACAGGTAACGTTAACATAATCTACATCTTTTGGGACATGATGTCGTTGTCTTGGAGTGAAGAAAGAAAGTGCTGAATTAATCTCCAATCGGATATTGACAAGATTTCCAGTTGGTGCAAATATTGACTATTTATTCTAACTCTATAAATATTTACAGTTGCCTGCTTTTCAAAACGTAGATAAACAGCCTCTTAAAAGAAGCAGATCATTCATGGAAAACGAATACTTAAGAGTTCTAATAACAGGAATACGATGAAACTTTCCCTTTGAAAATTAAGAATGAAAGTCCTGGAAAATCTCTTACGTTATTTGATTTTCAAACAGCTGAGCAAAACTCAACGTACTCAGACAGTTTTATCTTTACTTATTCTGTTCATCACTAAACCGGCACACAATATTTTTTGCGCAACGCAATCTGACTTTCAATAATCCCTACACAAGAATGACCCTGACTAACAATAACGTATACCTTTCATGAATCACTTACCTCACAAAAATCTTCGTTACTCGAACTACTGCAATACAGCGAGCGCAAATACTGCCAGCTAAGTAAAAGAGTCTAACTAGTGAAGGCATTAACTACTGATAGGCATAGTTAGCAAATGAAAGATTTTGATAGAGAACAAACAATGTGTTTACCTTAATAGCGGTCAAAAGTGATCATAAATATATCTATCTATTAATGACATCGATGTTTACAAATTTCCTTTTTCTGGCGCACACACGTTAATGCCGTCTGTTTATAGTAACCTCTCAAAACTCAGGCATCTCTCTCTCCACGTCCACCACTGCTGGCGGTTCACCTCCAACTGTCAAACGCTACGCCCTGTTCACATCCAACTGCCCAACACTACACAAGCGAATATTCCAACAATGAGTCCAACCAGCCACAGACTGCACACAGCGCAGTCAGCGATTTTCATACAGAGCACTACGTGGCGTTACCAATATAAAAACCTAAACAGCCTACTTACAACGATACTGAACTGTCATTAATATTCCGTCGTTCTGCCGTTAGTAAATTCAATGGCAGGTTTCAGATCATTGTTTGTGTGTTGGGAATCAGGAATTGACGAAATGAAGGGGTTTTAAAGCGAACAAATACTGCTGCTGGAGTACATAGGATGTAGACGAAGTTAGATCAAGAGACAACATAAAGAAGGGCACTAAAATTTGTTGTGCAGGGATGGACAAAAATACGGTAACAGTACAAAACAACACATTACTATGTGTAATACGTTGTAGGAAAACTGATGGCACTCAAAACAGCTTCCAGTCGTCTTTAAATGGATAAATACGAGTGCTCTATGGTTTTTAAAGGAGTCTTACACCATCTCTCCTTCAAAATAGTGGTAAGTTCAGATAACGATAATGGAGGTGGATAGCGACCATGCACCCTTCTCTCCAAAGTATACCAGAAAGGCATAATAATGCTGAGATCTGGAGACTGTGGTGGCCAAGTGAGATGCGACAATTCATCCTCGTGCTCACAAAACCATTCTTGGACGATGCGAGCTGTGTGAAGAGAGGCCCTGTCATCTTGGACTACAGCGGGACCATTGGGGAACAAACATAGTACTGTGTGACGGACCTGATCAACGAAAAGAGGTCACACATGTCTTGACAGTAATGCGACCTTCTAAAATAACTGTGTTGCTAGTAAAATACCACAATATGGCTACTCGAATCATCTTCGAACCCCCGCCATGTTTCACTCTTGGGACGTAAAGTCGGCCAGAACTTGGAAACAGTGCGAAAGAAGATTCATCCTACCAAATGACATTCTTCCACTGCTCCACAGTTCAGGTTTCATGACGTTTTTCTTCTACGAGCAATTGCATAACTGGTGAGTGGTTCTGGAATTCCATCCCTCCCACCAATTCCCTTCATATAGTGCTAACAGGTTTCGCGAGTGCGACGTTCAGTTCTGCAGTGATTTTGCAGCTGCCGTTCTCTTATTTTTCGTCCTAAGCCTCTTCAATGACCGTTTGTCACCATCACTTAACACACACTTTCGTCCGCGTTGTGTCTCAGCGGATGAACTATTTTCCGCTTTACCTGTATGCGTTGCAAATCTTCACGGTGCCTTTTGAAACACCAAACACTTCCCTATGTCGGTTACGGAAGTACCCACCACACGAGCACCAACAATTTGCCCAAGTTCGAATACACGTAGCTCAAAGGTAAAGCAGTGAAAGCTACAGAGAACACTGTTCTGACCACGACTAACATTTGCGACGTATTGAGGACACTGGATAGGTGCCTTTCGTTGTCAAATATATCACATCCTCCAGGCTTGGCAGGCATCTGCATTTATTTTCAAGCAAGCATTTCTTGCGGCGATTGATATTTTTTCCAACCGCCGTAGGTTTCAATTGGTTAAGAGTCTCAAGAAAATCCATAAATGCGCTCTGCCAAGCACCACAAGCACGTAAAAATCAACTACACTACTGGCCATTAAAATTGCTACACCAAGAAGAAATGCAGATGATAAACGGGTATTCATTGGACAAATATATTATACTAGAACTGACATGTGATTACATTTTCACGCAATTTTGGTGCATAGATCCTGAGAAATCAGTACCCAGAACAACCACCTCTGGCCGTAATATCGGCCTTGATACACCTGGGTATTGAATCAAACAGAGCTTGGATGACGTGTACAGGTACAGCTGCCCATGCAGCTTCAACATGATACCACAGTTCATCAAGAGTAGTGACTGCCGTATTGTGACGAGCGAGTTGCTCGGCCGTCATTGACCAGACGTTTACAATTGGCGAGAGATCTGGAGAACGTGCTGGCCAGGGCAGCAGTCGAACATTTTCTGTATCCAGAAAGGCCCGTACAGGACCTGAAACATGCGGTCGTGCATTATCCTGCTGAAATATAGGGCTCTGCAGGGATCGAATGAAGGGTGGAGCCACGGGTCGTAACACATCTGAAATGTAACGTCCACCGTTCAAAGTGCCGTCAATGCGAACAAAAGGTGACCGAGACGTGTAACCAAAGGCACTCCATACCATCACGCTGAGTGATACGCCAGTATGGCGATGACAAATACACACTTCCAACGTGCGTTCACCGCGAAGTCGCCAAACACGGATGCGACCATCATGATGCTGTAAACAGAACCTGGATTCATCCGAAAAAAATGACGTTTTGCCATTCGTGCACCCAGGTTCGTCGTTGAGTTCACCATTGCAGGCGCTCCCGTCTGTGATGCAGCGTCAAGGATAACCACAGCCATGGTCTCTGAGCTGATAGTCCATGCTGCTGCAAACGTCGCCGAACTGTTCGTGCAGATGGTTGTTCTCGTGCAAACGTCCCCATCTGTTGACTCAGGGTTCGAGACGTGGCTGCACGATCCGTTACAGCTATGCGGATAAGATGCCTATCATCTCGACTGCTAGTGATACGAGGCCGTTGGGATCCAGCACGGCGTTCCGTATTACCATCCTGAACCCACCGATTCCATATTGTGCTAACAGTCATTGGATCTCGACCAACGCGAGCAGCAATGTCGCGATACGATAAACCGCAATCGCGATAGGCTACAGTCCGACCTTTATCAAAGTCGGAAACGTGATGGTACGCATTTCTCCTCCTTACACGAGGCATCACAACAACGCTTCACCAGGCAACGCCGGTGAACTGCTGTTTGTGCATGAGAAATCGGTTGGAAACTTTCCTCATGTCAGCACGTTGTAGGTGTCACCACCGGCGCCAACCTTGTGTGAATGCTCTGATAAGCTAATCTTTTGCATATCACAGCATCTTCTTCCTGTCGGTTAAATTTCGCGTCTGTATCACGTCATCTTCGTGGTGTAGCAATTTTAATGGCCAGTAGTGTAATTAATAAATTCACACCAACTAGTTTTTGGCGAAGACCAAATTAAAACTCTGCGCGATTCGACATAATGCTCCAACGGAGCTTGTGAGGATAAGCTTCGATTAACAGAATAGTTTCATTGATACATGTGTGGATATAGCCTGAATTGCATTGCAGTAGAAAATAGCTATGTTTTGTAGTATAGATGTAAATAAAGACACGTAAATTACTGCAATGCATAACTTCAGAATCACTGTAACGGCCGGGATCGGTGGTTAAAGATAGAGCAAGGTCTTGGCAATTATATAAACTGCTGTGCTCCTTTTCAGTAAAATACTGACTACTTTTAACTTGTTGTAGTACTTTCATATGTTATGTAAAGGTAATATCTACGGAAATTTCATTCAATAATCTAAGCACTAATAACCTAAGCTGTTGAGCACTTTGGTTTTTGAAACATTATCTGACCATCACAGAAAACATTCTGTAGCCGCATCGGTCTCAGCACGCTGCAGCAGCCACTCAAGAGATATGCGGACCAGTCATCTGTGTAATTCTGCAGTTTTATTCTGCAATAATCCTAGCGTAGTGTTCCGCAACGCAGCCGTCCGCCGTAGCGGTGAGCTGGGTTGATACATCCTGTGGCATAAATCAACGTTTCTCAGCCAGCTGCAGAAGTGAACCGAGCCCCTATCACAACACACTGAGCCAGGACAGGTGTATACACTCTTAACACAAATAAAATAAAAGCGACACACTTTGAAGGAATTATCAGAAGCCGGCCGGGGTGGCCGAGCGGTTCTAGCCCCTACAGTCTGGAACAGCGCTACCGCTACGGTCGCAGGTTCGAATCCTGCCTCGGGCATGGATGTGTGTGATGTCTTAGGTTAGTTAGGTTTAAGTAGTTCTAAGTTCTAGGGGACTGATGACCTCAGAAGTTAAGTCTCATAGTGCTCAGAGCCATTTGAACCAATTATTAGAAGGGGACGGAAAGCGATAGATGTGATGTTCATGCACAGACAAACAAATGATTACAATTTCGGAAAACCTGAATGATTTATTCAAGAGAAAGAACTTCACAACCAAGAAAGTCAATAATGTGTTAGGCCACCTCTGGCCGCTATGGAACCAGTTATCCGACTCAGGGTTGATTGACGGAGATGCTGGATGCCCTCAAGAGGGATAACGCGCCAAATTCAGCCCAACTGATACGTTATATTATCAAAATCCCGAGCTGGTTAGAGTGCCCTGCCCATATTGTTCCAAACGTTCGCAATTGGCGTAAGATCTGGCGACCTCGCTGGCCAAGCTTGGGTTTGGCTAGCACGAAGACAAGTGGTGGAAACATTCGCCATGTGCCGGCGCTTATTATCTTGCTGTAAAGTAAACCCAGCATCGCGTGCCACGAACGGCATCAAAACAGAGCGCAAAATATCTTCGACGTGCCGCTGTGCAGTAAGGTTGTCTCGGATGACGACCAAAGAGGTCCTACTATGAAATGAAATGGCACCAGAGACCATCACTCCTGGTTGTCAGGCTGTATAGCTGGCGACAGTCAGGTTGGTATCCCACCACTGTCCAGGGTTTCTCCAGATACGTCTTTGCTGGTCAGAGGAGCTCAGTTCAAAGCGAGACTCACCACTGAAGACAATTCTACTCCAGTCAATGAGATTCCAGGCCGCAGAAGTGTCTGGAGACGCGCTAGGCAGCAGTGAGACACCAACATGAATGTCACCTGCCATACGGCAGGAGTGATTGTCTGGGTGTCATTTCTTTTCATAGCAGGACCTCTTTGGTCGTCATCTGTGGCACCCTTACAGCACAGCGGTATGTCGACGATATTCTACACCCCATTTTGTTGCCCTTCATGACAAGCCATCCTGACCTTACATTTCAGTAAGAACATGCCCACCTACACACGGCGAGAGTTGTCAAACACTAACTTGGCCATCAAAGTCGCCAGATCTCTCCCCAGTTGAGAACGTTAGGAGCATTATGGGAAAGGCCCTCAAATTATCTCGGGATTTTGACGATCTAACGCACCAATTGGATAGAATTCGGCACAATATGCCTCAGAAGGACATCCGGCAACTTCATCAATCGATGCGTAGCAGAGTAACTGCTTGCATAAGGGTCAATAACTGCTTGCATAAGGGTCTGGGTTGCACCAATACATTATTCTCTTGCTCAGATTGTGAAGCTCTTTCTCTTGAATAAATTTTCTACGATTTCCGAAACTGTAATCATTTCAGAATGAGATTTTCACTCTGTAGCGGAGTGTGCGCTGATATGAAACTTCCTGGGAGATTAGAACTGTATGCCGGACCGAGACTCGAAGTCGTGAGTCGTGCTTGGGTAACTCAGATGGTAGAGCGCTTGCCCGCGAAAGGCAAAGGTCCCTGTAATTATTTGTTTGACTACGCATGCACATCACATCTACCGATTTCCGTCCTGTTCGTGCTTTTCTTTCTGTTGGGGTATATATCCCAGCTCGTTCCATCAGCGCTGTGCATTCATCCAGGACAGGTTTTGCGCTAGTCATCGGTCGAATGCACAGCCAAACAAATACAGCTTCGTAGAATAGCAACATTAACTAAGCGGAACTGTTGGTCTATGAGCCGTCACCTAGCCTTGATGGTATGGTCTGCGAGCTGGTATTGCCAAGGTAAGGCCTCTGATTTTGTACCATCACCTGACATTCCAACCAGGCTTCAAGAGTACCGGGTTTGACTTAGGGCATATGCTCACCCCTGCCAGATGCGTTGGGCGATCGGCAGGGTCGGCCAGTCCAGTTGTAAGCTGGCTATGCTTGCACCAGTAAGGTGAGTGTCGCTGCCAGCTGCTGAGTCGCTGTCTCAGCATTCTTGCTGCCTCAGCCTCATTGAATTCACCCACTGTCACTAGCGAAGATCAGCACCTAAACCACAGCTGCCGGCCTACCATAAAGAATCATTGAACAATACAGAATGTTTTATTGAGCCAACACTGTTGACTCGGCATTCAAGGTAGGACTGAAAAATCCTATTCCCACA
The DNA here is from genome assembly GCF_021461385.2 of Schistocerca piceifrons. Taxonomy (NCBI): domain Eukaryota; kingdom Metazoa; phylum Arthropoda; class Insecta; order Orthoptera; family Acrididae; genus Schistocerca; species Schistocerca piceifrons. The sequence goes on along the minus strand of NC_060142.1, from coordinate 315,120,216 downwards.
GACGCCCCCCCTCTCCCCCCCACCCTCATACAATACTATCTGAGGACAGAAGCAGTCATCCTGCAGCAAATAGTAAACACTAACATGACTCAGTTACATGTGGCATCAGCACTGGGACTAATGGAGGTCCTACCATTATCATAAATGCTGTCGAGAGTGAGAAGTAGCTTGTATATCCTGTAATCACTAGTGGTTCCTGTGTCACTATCATTTCTGAAATTGTCCATCCTGTTCCTTGTCCTACTGATATTTTTTGATTATGGCTGGAATATATGGGGTTGGAATATCTGGAAAGAGTCCAAAGGATGGACTGAGGAAACCAGTTATATGCTCCCAGTGTAACCTCTTGGGTTATGTGCCTCCACGTACAGAGTCACATGACATAATATACTGAACATACTGACAAAGGTGACTTTACTCTATCCTTTGTAGACTGAGTGCATGGCTGAGACGTAGAAACCCATGGATATCGGTGAATTTCAGATGAATGTAAATTTAAGCGAGTGGAGGCTTAATTTGTAGTAAACAGTGTTGGCATGTGAGTTAGGAATTTAGGAGTCCTCCAGGGATCCAAGCTAGCAGATACGTGATATGACGTCCACAAAGTGCCTGACTCGTGTGTTGAGCTTTTCTGTTCTTTTCCACTTCTGCGCCATGCTCCTTTTGCTTCTGTCTGTAATTCTATTCACTAGCGAGGTAGTTGAAAGTCGTGCTACAACACTGATGGAATAAAAAATAGATCAGTGTCGCGACAGTGTCTTATGATTCAGGTTTTTTGTACTCTTATCATGCAATGTTTGCTCGAAACAGCATAGTAGCGCTCTGAGATACCATACAGATGTGAGAAAAGTCACTGGCCGTGACGCCGTCGTTATACCGCTACTGGTCCCTGGAAGTTCAGTTGGCATGATAGCAGCAAATCAAACCAAGATAACTATCGGAATCAGTGTAAGAAGTGATGAGAGTCATAATGGGAGAACACATCAGGGTTTAGAAGAATACCGTGAGAACAAAATTATGTTGAAAAATAGAATTGAATTCAGGGTGAATATACTGAAGGTGGTAGAGCCTCTGTGGTTAAATAAATATACCACTGGTATTGTAGAGTACATGGAGCTAACACACAATAATTGTAGAGAGTGCAAAGCGTAGGCACAGTAGTACCATGTTATTCTGGTAGTTCACAAATTAATTGCTGTAGCATCAGTCTCAGGCAGGCCACAGTGGCCAGCCAAGGAGTATGTGGACGAGCCACCTGTGTGATATCGCAGTTGGGCACCGCAATGCTGGTGTAGCATTCTCCAATGCAGTGGTCTGCTGTAGCGGTGGGCTGCATTGCTGCATGCTACAGCATAAACCAAAGTTTCACTCTATCTGCGTAATGGGAACTGAGCCCCTGTCACAACACACCCAGCCAGGGCAGGTATATGTGTCTCTATTTCAGCGAGGAGCTTCATCTCATTGCTCCATGCATTCATCTAGTGCAGTCCCCATGTCAATCACTAGTTGGATGAGCAGCCCTGCAGCTACAGCTTTATCGATCATCACCTTCAACTAGGTGTTTGTTAGCCCTGATGGTTCTGGAATTCAAACTGGCACCACTGAGCTGAGGCTTCTCAGAGTGTGCTATCACTTAATGGTCCATCGAGCATTTGAGATTCTTGTGTTCAGTGCGGGATATCTGCATGCCTTAGTCCATTGGCAGTGTATACTAATCCATCCATAAGTTTTCTGTGCTGTAGGGAAGACATTTGGCTTGCATCAGCAAGGCCACAGTCATGAGCAGTCATTGTGACTCTCTCTCAGCATTCCATTGCCTTAGTGGATTTGCTTGTTGCCACAAGCCATAGTCAGCAACTGGGCTGCAGCAACCAACCTACTGTGTGGGATTTGTTCCACTGAGCCAAAATTATTGACTCTACACTCAGCACAGAACTGGCAGATGCCATCTTACAGCCTCTTGCACTCACCATTCTCAGTGCTGAAATCGCCATCCTGCAACACTGGTGTCATCACAGCTGTGAATAGTAACATGACATATTTATAATTTCTCAAGGCACTAAAAATGCTCACCAAAACTGACTGTTAGTAGTCCCATTTACATGTAATGGAAAATCACTACTTACACAAATACATAGCTGAAACTCATCCCACTTTTTGTGTCCTTTCCAAAGAATAATTAATATACTGAGGTGGCTAGACAGTACAGTGCCAAGACTGTTAAATCATTCAAGTGAGTGCAACCTGGTTCCAAGTCAGTTGTGCTGATCAGTTTGTGATTTTAGGCAGTTGCAGACTCAGGGTCCAATTTTGGAGGGGGTGCCACATTTTACTATTGGCTTCCCCACGCCCTCAACAATAACGCCACCATGCCCATTTTTAACGTGCCACAGATGATAACTTTTTTAAAAACAATAACAATAAAATAAAAGTCATCATGCCCATTTCAGCAAGCCACAGATGATTATGATTTTAAAAACATTAACAATAAAATACGCTGCCAGGCAAGAAGTGAAGCACCCAGGAGGTGAGGGGAAAACAAGATAAAACTTCATGGTTTGAAAGATTATATGATGTTATTTTAATGACTACAAATTTAAGTCAGATTTGCAAAGAACTTTGCAGTATGGGGCTGCATATCAGTAGGAAGTTGCACCCACTCAGACCTGGATGCATGGACTGATCAGCTGGGTATGGTGTCATAAGGCCATTATATTCTTCCCTGAAGCAAGATGCCCCACAAATGTTATAACCGGCACTTAATATCCCAGATACAGCTATTAAGAAAGCTACCTGAGTTGGTCCCACACATATACCATCAGGGGCAGACCTGGAGACCTTGCTGGCTGTGTGGATACCTGAACATCACACAGACAGTTCTTAGAGACCTGTGTTGATGAGTAGCGTCCTGTTGAAAACTGTCACCATGATACTGTTGCAAGAGTGGCAACACATGAGTACACGAGATGTCCATGACATACCATTGTGCCATCACAGTTCCCTCAGTAGTTATCAGCCATAACCTGAAGTCATACCCTATCATTCCCCACACCATAATGCTTTGAGTAATACTTCTGTGCCTCTTCAGAACACAGGAAGAATAGGACCTCCCCTTAAGTCGCTGTCATACTCACTGACAAACTTGAATATTGCACGATACGATCAGCCAGCCAAATGGAGACGGCCACTGAGGTCCTTTATCAGATGCTGATAATACTGTCTCAAATAAATACCTGGCATCTCCATGTCCTTCACAATGATCACTCAAAGTCTGATACCAAACCAGGTCTGGTAACGCCACTAAACATGAACAACACTAATGTACTCTGGTGGCCATTTTACCCATCACAGAGAATTGCAGCTATAATCATTTATGTACTCACCAAATGTGCATACATTTATAAAGTTACATTGACATCTGACCATATCTTCTGGTGATTCACTTTTTTTATCAAGCAGTGTATACATAACGTATTAAAACAGTAATAATGATTTATTTTGATCATTTTATGATAGTAAACACAAGTCTGTGATTTTGATTAAGCAGGTTTGTAAATGAGTGAAGTACTGTAAACTTCAGTCATTTCTTCCTACATTTGAGAAAGTGTTAATAGTAGTTTATTAACCCAGATATAACATACACTGCGTGGATTTCATCAGAACACACACAGCATAAAAAATACAAAGGTGTATGCTGCCTTACATAGTACAGAGGCTGCATTGTACTCTACCCATCATCACAGTGGAAACAGCAAAGAAGTCACTTGTTAATTACAAAAATGTAAGAACAAGATATTTTACATGGAAGCCATATTCTTTACACTTACATACAATTAAAATCTGAGTATTAACATACTAGCTGAAAATACTCATTCACATTATAGCAAACAGTTCATTAAAAATACTATTGAAATAGTAACTGAATGTAATTATTATGTACAAGTGCGCTGAAGTTATTCATTTACACTGTAACAGCAGTTAGTCATCAAAAATTTTAATACTGAAGATAATTTTTTTTTATTTCTTTTATCTTTGATAGCAGTTGTTTACTCTTTTTATATGAATGTCACTGCACACTCTTGTGTTGTGAATATGAAGACCTGTGTTATTTTTGAAGCTCTCAGTGTACCATTACACTTTTTTCATGCAGGGGCATGGCACAGTTAGAATATCGTGCTCTTGAAATAGTTGTTGGGGTATGTGTTTGTAGAGTAAAGTTGTTATGACCCAAGAAGGTGAGGCCATACATAACAGAATGAATGTATGCAAAGTAAACAATTCTGCTACAATGTCTACTACACACAATTCTAATCTTTTATCCAAAGTGCTACATCCTTGGCTGTTGCCCACATCACAGCCACTGACTACACAATGAGATATCTTCACCATCTCTGCTGTTATTAGCACTAGCTTGCTTCTGCAAGCCATGTGATACTAGCATGACTCTTCCAGTATTCCTCTACTGGATGGTCATGTAGGTGTAGCTGTCTGTGTCATGTAAGAATAGAAGTTACAAGGCCGACCAAGATATTATTTGAAGCATACTCGCATGCAACTGACGGCGAGAAAGCAGCATCATTGCTGACACTCTCTCTATTCCTTCAACTAAGAGAGCTTTGGTTCAATGTTAACTATTGAGAAAAGATGTAGTCTGGCTTCTGATCTTAATGAGTACGGACAAATGTATTATGGCTTAAGAGAGAAGGCATTGCTGCAAGGCCGCCATCTTTAATTGAAAGGTATTTTCTGGTTTTCTGCAAGAGTAATAAGCCGCTAAACCAATTTCTCGGCAGCATAAACAAGGTATGTATTGTGTAAATTATTCTCCAGCTTATGGTTTCACAGTTTCAACTATCTGTGCATGCCTATGAGACATTTCTTTGGACTGTAGGAACTCGAACCTTGCGAACTCTATATGGCCATTAATTAAAAGGATTTTAGAAAAATCCACTTCGACGGGCAGGCTTCCATAGAAAGGAGAATAGGACCATAGTTCACGTAGACTAAGATTCCCACAGATTCAGCTTACAGTCAGCGTGCAAGGGCAGATCACTAGTCTACCATGCACAGTCCTCTAAACATAAACATTATCTAGTGAGATCTGTTTGGTTATTTATTCATTTCAAAGTTATAAACTCCTTTCTTAGAGAGACTGAATACTAAATGACTAATTCCTTGAATCAGTAACAATAATAATAGTAATAATTATTATTATTATATAACATACACTGCAATAATAATAATAATAATAAACCCCGTGGCGGCCCGGGAAAAGAATAGGCCTCTGGTATGTTCTGCCAATCGTAAAAGGTGACAAAGAGAACAAACCACTAATAGGGCTAACCCCCCTTTTAGTGTGATTACTTGGTTCAGGACAGAACTAACGAAGCCTTGGACAAGCGCCATCATGGTCGGGGACGACGCTTGAACCCTATGCCCGCCCACAATGGTAAAGACACTGCTAGCCAACTGGAAAATGATTTAAATCCAAATAGAGGTGTTTTGCAGGATATGCTTCCTGCAACCACCCTAGAAGGAAAACAAAGACAGAGGACGAGATGGTCAGATGAAGGTAACCGACACCTCATGTTCTCTTATTACCAAGCAACAAACCTAGGAACCAACACAACTGGATACAGATCACAAGTATACACATAATTTATTACCAGATACCCAGAATTAAAATTTTTAACAGAACAACGACTAGCTGATCAGATCCGTGTAATAATCAAAAATAACAGGATACCCCAGTCAGAATTAGAAAACATCAAACAACAAGTACAACAAATACTGAAACATAATAATGTGCAATCAGAAGAAGAATAAAATACAGTAATGGACTCAAACATCCCAGAGCAAACAAACAAAGAACAACATGCATCAATTAAACCATCAGAGGAAAATGAAATCTTAAGACAGCCATCAGAACAAGCACAAATAGAACACGAAGTGACACACATGTTAGATATAGAAGAAAAATTTCAGCTGACATATATAGAATACAAAGACACAAATACAGACATTAGACCATTCTTTCATAGACCACCAAATAACCCACAAGTCGAAACAACAATAAAAACTATCGACACAATTATACACAACAAAATAAATGAAAACACAACTATAGAAGAGTATATAGGAGCACTCACTACACTAAATATACACACTAGGCAGAGATCAGAACCAACTGACACACAGAAGAAACCCACAAAACCAGCATGGCAACACAGGCTACAGATCAGAATAGAAAAACTGAGAGAAGACATCGGACAGCTAACACAATTTATAAGAAATGAAAGGTCAGAAAAAAAACCGAAAAAGGTTAGGTAAAATCTCACAACAAGAAGCGATAGAGCAATTAGATGAAAAGAAGCATAAATTACAAGCATTGGCCAAACGACTTCAAAGATACAAAAAAAGTGAAAACAGAAGGAAACAAAACCAAACATTCAACACAAACCAAAAGAAATTTTACCGGACAATAGATAACACAAACATTAAAATAGACAATCCACCAAACATAACAGACATGGAACACTTCTGGAACAACATATGGTCAAACCCGGTACAACATAACAGACATGCACGGTGGATACAAGCAGAAACAGACACATACAAGATGATACCACAAATGCCTGAAGTGATAATTTTGCAACATGAAGTCACCTGAGCAATTAATTCTACACACTATTGGAAAGTCCCTGGAAAAGATAAAATAGCAAATTTTTGGCTAAAGAAGTTCACCTCAATACATTCAGATCTAACTAAATTATTTAACAGTTACATTGCAGACCCATACACATTCCCTGATACACTTACACAAGGAATAACTTATCCGAAACCTAAAGATTAGGCAGACACACCTGTCTCAGACGTTATGTCTGGTCAAAAATGGAAAGTGACGCCGACCTTGATGAAGCGTAACTTCCTTTTAACTGTACGGTATATGTTATATTGCATTTAGGAACTTTCGGGTAATTGAACATGTATGAATAATTACGGATTTCTGTAGTTGTATATATAAGTTTGGATGTAGCTGTATTGCATTGATGTACTGGTGGATATTGTGTGGTATGACTCCTGTAGTTGATAGTATAATTGGTACAATGTCAACTTTATCCTGATGCCACATGTCCTTGACTTCCTCAGCCAGTTGGATGTATTTTTCAATTTTTTCTCCTGTTTGCTTCTGCATATTTGTTGTATTGGGTATGGATATTTCGATTAGTTGTGTTAATTTCTTCTTTTTATTGGTGAGTATGATGTCAGGTTTGTTATGTTGTGTTGTTTTATCTGTTGTAATGGTTCTGTTACAGTATAATTTGTATTCATCATTCTCCAGTACATTTTGTGGTACATACTTGTATGTGTGAACGTGTTGTTTTATAAGTTTATGTTGTAAGGCAAGCTGTTGATGTATTATTTTTGCTACATTGTCATGTCTTCTGGGGTATTCTGTATTTGCTAGTATTGTACACCCACTTGTGATGTGATCTACTGTTTCTATTTGTTGTTTGCAAAGTCTGCATTTATCTGTTGTGGTATTGGGATCTTTAACAATATGCTTGCTGTAATATCTGGTGTTTATTGTTTGATCCTGTATTGCAATCATGAATCCTTCCGTCTCACTGTATATATTGCCTTTTCTTAGCCATGTGTTGGATGCGTCTTGATCGATGTGTGGCTGTGTTAGATGATATGGGTGCTTGCCATGTAGTGTTTTCTTTTTCCAATTTACTTTCTTCGTATCTGTTGATGTTATGTGATCTAAAGGGTTGTAGAAGTGGTTATGAAATTGCAGTGGTGTAGCCGATGTATTTATATGAGTGATTGCTTTGTGTATTTTGCTAGTTTCTGCTCGTTCTATAAAGAATTTTCTTAAATTGTCTACCTGTCCATAATGTAGGTTTTTTATGCCGATAAATCCCCTTCCTCCTTCCTTTCTGCTTAATGTGAATCTTTCTGTTGCTGAATGTATGTGATGTATTCTGTATTTGTGGCATTGTGATCGTGTAAGTGTATTGAGTGCTTCTACATCTGTGTTACTCCATTTCACTACTCCAAATGAGTAGGTCAATATTGGTACAGCATAAGTATTTATAGCTTTTGTCTTGTTCCTTGCTGTCAATTCTGTTTTCAGTATTTTTGTTAGTCTTTGTCTATATTTTTCTTTTAGTTCTTCTTTAATATTTGTATTATCTATTCCTATTTTTTGTCTGTATCCTAGATATTTAAAGGCTTCTGTTTTTCCATCGCTTCTATGCAGTCGCTGTGGTTATCCAATATGTAATCTTCCTGTTTAGTGTGTTTTCCCTTAACTATGCTATTTTTCTTACATTTGTCTGTTCCAAAAGCCATATTTATATCATTGCTGAATACTTCTGTTATCTTTAGTAATTGGTTGAGTTGTTGATTTGTTGCTGCCAGTAGTTTTAGATCATCCATGTATAGCAAATGTGTGATTTTGTGTGGGTATGTTCCAGTAATATTGTATCCATAATTTGTATTATTTAGCATGTTGGGTAGTGGGTTCAGAGCAAGGCAGAACCAGAAAGGACTTAATGAGTCTCCTTAGTATATTACACGCTTAATCTGTATTGGCTGTGATGTGATATTATTTGAATTTGTTTGGATATTAAGTGTGGTTTTCCAATTTTTCATTACTATGTTTAGGAACTGTATCAATTTTGGATCTACTTTGTATATTTCCAATATTTGTAGTAACCATGAGTGGGGTACACTATCAAAAGCTTTTTGGTAATCAATGTATGCGTAGTGTAGTGACCTTTGTTTAGTTTTAGCTTGATATGTCACCTCTGCATCTATTATCAGTTGCTCTTTACATCCTCGTGCTCCTTTGCAACAGCCTTTTTGTTCTCCATTTATAATTTTCTTCTGTGTTGTATGTGTCATTAATTTCTGTGTAATGACTGAAGTTAATATTTTGTATATTGTTGGTAGGCATGTTATGGGGCGATATTTAGCTGGGTTTGCTGTGTCTGCTTGATCTTTAGGTTTCAGATAAGTTATTCCATGTGTCAGTGTATCAGGGAATGTGTATGGGTCTGCAATGTAACTGTTAAATAATTTAATTAGATGTGAATGTGTTGGGGTGAACTTCTTTAGCCAGAAATTTGCTATTTTATCTTTTCCAGGGGCTTTCCAATTGTGAGTAAAATTAATTGTTTGGGTGACTTCATGTTGCAAAATTATCACTTCAGGCATTTGTGGTATCATCTTGTATGTATCTGTTTCTGCTTGTATCCACCGTGCATGCCTGTTATGTTGTACCGGGTTTGATCATATGTTGCTCCAGAAGTGTTCCATGTCTGTTATGTTTGGTGGATTGTCTATTTTAATGTGTGTGTTATCTATTGTCCGGTAAAATTTCTTTTGGTTTGTGTTGAATGTTTGGTTTTGTTTCCTTCTGTTTTCACTTTCTTGTATCTTCTAAGTCGTTTGGCCAATGCTTGTAATTTATGCTTCTTTTCATCTAATTGCTCTATCGCTTCTTGTTGTGAGATTTTACCTAACCTTTTTTGGGTTTTTTTCTGACATTTCACTTCTTATAAATTGTGTTAGCTGTCCGATGTCTTTTCTCAGTTTTTCTATTCTGATCTGTAGCCTGTGTTGCCATGCTGGTTTTGTGGGTTTATTCTGTGTGTTGGTTGGTTCTGATCTGTGCCTAGCGTGTATATTTAGTGTAGTGAGTGCTCCTATATAAACCAGTAGTTGTAACTCTTCCATAGTTGTGTTTTCATTTATTTTGTTGTGTATGATTGTGTTGATAGTTTTTATTGTTGTTTCGACTTGTGGGTTATTTGGCGGTCTATGCAAGAATGGTCTAATGTCTGTATTTGTGTCTTTGTATTCTATATATGTCAGCTGACATTTTCTTCTATATCTAACATGTGTGTCTCTTCGAGTTCTATTTGTGCTTGTTCTGGTGGCTGTCTTAAGATTTCGTTTTCCTCTGATTGTTTAATTGATGCGTGTTGCTCTTTGTTTGTTTGCTCTGGGATGTTTGAATCCATTACTGTATTTTCTTCTTCTTCTGATTGCACATTATTTTGTTCCAGTATTTGTTGTACTTGTTGTTTGATGTTTAGTAATTCTGACTGGGGTATCCTGTTATTTTTGATTATTGCACGGATCTGATCAGCTAGTTGTTGTTCTGTTAAAAATTTTAATTCTGGGTATCTGATATTATTATTATTATTATTATTATTAAACCAAAACAGCAATTAAATGAATAATAGCAGTTCATAATACTTTTTTCTCTGAAAGGAAGTTTTCAACACAGATCTCCATTCAATAACCGGGTTCAGGGTGAAATAATGACTCCTCTCATTAATCATTCCATCTCAGTAAAATTATAAGAATTTACCTCCCATGGGAGAATGAGTTAAATAGACCACCACCTAGCAGATCACCAATTGGTGCAAGTTCCAGTCTGGGCATCAATGTATGAACATCAACATTTGACATCATAGCTCTGGAAGTCTGTCCATCAGAGTGCAGTGCCACCAGTTGGAGCTTAAGAAATCACTAGTGCAGCATATATGGAAATTGCATATGGACACATTTCCTCATGGTGACATACTGTGTACTCATTTTACACCTTCAACAGTTGTTATTGTGTTGACAAACTATCATCAGAGCAGGATGATCTTTCAGTTGCATTTATTCTGGATCTGCTTGAGTTACTATACAGAACCAAATGCAGTTTTGTACCCTCCCCATCAATAATAATGTTCTAGTGTTCTCATCTACTGGGCACATTTCTGTTCTATAGCATTCATCACCCACAGCAGGGTCTAAGCAAAGCAAGTAGAACTTAGCTTCACAATGAGGTAGAGGAGGTGACCTTTGCAGTCTAAGCTTTTGCCAATATGCAAACCTAAAAATTTGATGACAACTCCCCACTCAGTTTGTTTATTCTGAGTTCCAGGTACAATCAGTGTTTGAAAGATCTTAAGCTAACTTATTCATTTCAAACTAAATTTGTGCACAGTCCAAAACTCTGCAGATATTGGTAATACCCACATTGTATTACATAAACATTTATGTTTTTGGCAAACAGAGCTATCACTAACATCACTGATCAAAATGTTGATATTTTTTTAGATAAAGAAGAATTGAGAGAGGTCCACTGTCCTGTGGTACCACAATAGGCACAGTGTGAATATCAGATTCGTAAACAATACCTAGGTTTTTAACATTTGTTGAAGTAATTACTGCTGCTGGTGTCCTAATTTGGGGATGTGAATAAACAATTTTTTCACTGCTCTTCGTATACCAGTGGCTTCTAATTTATCTTGGAAGATGTCATATTCGACAGTATCTAATGCCTTCAGTAAGTCCAAGTTGATTCCTATTGTACTGTTTTTTTTTTTTGTTTTTTTTTTTATCTAAACTTTTCATATTTATTTTTAGTTTAACTTTTCAATGTAATTTGTTGCCTTATGTTCCATGCTTGACTCTACTACTTTTGAGAATATGGATAACAAATCTATTGATCTTTAGTTTCCCACTTCATATACATTGCCCCTTTTATACATTGATTTTACTTTGGAAATTTTTGTGGAATGCTCCTTCTGATAATGATGTACTTATATGTGAGTTTGGTTATTATAAAAACACTTTGTTCTCTTGGAACATATATTTTACCACACCTAAAGCATCTTTCTCAATGGCCTTGCTGCAGTGGTAACACCTGTTCCTATCAGATCACCAAAGTTAACCACTGTCAGGCTTGCCTAGCACTTGGAGGGGTCATTGCACAGGTTTGCCAAGTGCTGTTGACAAGCAGAGTGCACTCACCCCTTGTGAGGCTAATTGAATAACTACTCGATTGAGAAATAATGACATTGGCGAAAACTGACAGCAGCTGAGAGAGCAGTGTGCTGACCACATACCCATCCTTATCCACATCCGGTGAAGCTGAAGGGGTAAGGATGATGCAGCAGTTGGTCAGTGTGTTTGGATGGTGTTGCTGTGTTAAAGCAATTTTCACTCGGATTGACTGGAATACTAATGAAGTAGCCATTTGTATAATTTGTTAGGCTTAGGTTTCTGAGTAACACTCTGTGATCGCATTTTAAAAACAATATCTTCTTGATTTTTAACGTTTTCTGTTATTTACTTTATTACTACATTCCATATTGCTTTTGGTTTGTTTGCTGTTCATATAACTGCTTTGCCATTGTGCATTGTCTTAGCTTTATTAATCATTTTTTATATGTCTTAACATATTTTGTGAAGTATTGATTTCTGTGTACCGTTTTCCTTGAATTGCTTAAAATGTTTTAGAGTTTGACGAGATACTCCAATAGCAGGTTATGTCCACTGGCTGCTGTTCCTTGGCACAACATTGACCTTAATGAGTCTTTAGGAATACACACCTCAAATAGTGATATGAGTGTACTAGAAAATGGATTGAGAGATTTATTGTTTGTTGATTTTGAAAATATGTTACCCCAGGTTTATCTTACTGACATTTGAGAAAAAAAATGTTCACTTTTTGAATGTAAAGTGCCTTTTATATTCCATTTTATTTTTTACCATCTTGGCTATAGAAGAATTTGTACGTGGTACTAGTGTGTTGTGCACTGAGCTACCTATGATTAGACTTGTATTATGAAAAGGATAGATTACTACTCACCACATAAGAGCAGCATTGACTCACAGACAGATACAATGCAAAGACTACTAAATATTTGAGTTTTCAGCCAAAAGCCCTTCTTCATAAATAGAAAGCATACACACATTCACCAAGCTCTACTCACACACATGGTCACTTTCTCTGGCTGCTGTTGCCTGACTGCAGAATGGAACACAATCTTACATGAGAAGCAATCTGTGATAGTTTTTAAGGGTAAGGAGGAGATTAGGGTCTAGGAGGAGGAAGGATGGCAGGGTAGGGCTGGGGGAAGATGTTGTGCAGCCTATGAGAGTGCTGTAAACATGCTGCCCAACATGATGTGCTTTAGCTCAGTGACTTTTCCACAGCCTGCGCCATCTGGATCCTCAACACCAGCTTTTCTGAATTGTGCAGGTGGGAATTCTGCCTACAACAAGTCCTTCATTCCTGCAACTCCCCCCCCCCCCCCCCCCTTGGACACAATCTTCTTTAGTACCAGCCCTCCACCTACATGACCCCTTCCCTGCTCCCTCTCCAGCACTACACATACTGTCTATTCCAACAATGTGTTGTCTAAACTTTTCCCCTTCTTTATTTCTCTTCTCTCCCTTCTTCCTTTTCTGGTACCCATTCCTCCTCCCCCTTCCCCCTCCCCCAACCTCCAGACAAACACCCCAGCACAGTGTCTTGACTCTGCACCTAGCAGCCCTATCCTGTCGCCGTGAAGTCCCTGCATGTTCTCACCTTTCTCCATCCTTATCCTGCTATCCATCCCCCTCCATGCTCCATGTCTCTTCCTTACCCTGAACATCCATCCTGGACTAATGCTCACATCATATGCGACTCCAGCTGACAGTCAGGCTACAACAGCCAGAGTCAGTGCCAAGAATGTGTGTGTGTGTGTGTGTGTGTGTGTGTGAGAGAGAGAGAGAGAGAGAGAGAGAGAGAGAGAGAGTTATTCTTTTGTGAATGGGCATTTTGTATTTCTGAAGGTCTTTTGGCTGAAACCTTAAATGTTTAGTAGTCTTTTCATTCAGAATGAGATTTTCACTCTGCGGCGGAGTGTGCGCTGATACGAAACTTCCTGGCAGATTAAAACTGTGTGCCCGACCGAGACTCAAACTCGGGACCTTTGCCTTTCACGGGCATGTGCACTACCATCTGAGCTACCAAAGCACGACTCATGCCCGGTACTCACAGCTTTACTTCTGCCAGTATCTCGTCTCCTACCTTTCAAACTTTACAGAAGCTCTCCTGCGAAACTTGCAGAACTAGCACTCCTGAAAGAAAGGATATTGCAGAGACATGACTTAGCCACAGCCTGCGGGATGTTTCCAGAATGAGATTTTCACTCTGCAGCGGAGTGTGTGCTGATATGAAACTTCCTGGCAGTTTAAAACTGTGTGCCCGACCGAGACTCGAACTCGGGACCTTTGCCTTTCACGGGCAAGTGCTCTACCATCTGAGCTACCAAAGCATGACTCACGCCCGGTACTCACAGCTTTACTTAGCCCAGGCTGTGGCTAAGTCATGTCTCCACAATAGCCCAGGCTGTGGCTAAGCCATGTATCCGCAGTATCCTTTCTTTCAGGAGTGCTAGTTGTGCAAGTTTCGCAGGAGAGCTTCTGTAAAGTTTGGAAGGTAGGAGACGAGGTACTGGCAGAAGTAAAGCTGTGAGTACCGGGCGTGAGTCGTGCTTCAGTAGCTCAGATGGTAGTGCACTTGCCCGTGAAAGGCAAAGGTCCTGAGTCCGAGTCTCGGTCGGGCACACAGTTTTAATCTGCCAGAAAGTTTCAGTCTTTTCATTGTTCCTGTCTGCATCTCAATGCCACCTCTATGTGGCGAGTAACAATCTATCCTTTTTATAATACTGTTATTATTCCTCCTGGAATTTCTATAATTGAAATTCACTTTTAGAGCCTCAGTAACATCATTTTTGATATTAGTAAAGTTACTGTGTTATAAGGAAAAGGACAACTCTGGTGTTCCACTGAGATCCAAAAAGAGTGGTTTCATGAGGAAACTGTTCAGGACACACAAATGCTGTCTTTTTGTTTCTCTTTCAGTAACAAGTTAATATTAAAATTCCCACCTAGTAATAACTTCATTTTATTATTATAAAAGTGTGTAACGCTGCCTTCATTTTTTTAAGAAAATATGTTTTTGTCACCCAGTAGTGATATGTATATTGTCAAGACGAATAGTTTTTTGCTGTCATCCTAAGTTTTTACCTCTATGGCACATGATTTATAATGTTTTTCAGTATGTATCTGGTCCACTTCTGTTTTTGCTTCTAACTGTAATCCTTCTGTTGTGTAAATGCGTGCTCAACCATTTCTAAAAACATTGCACCAATAATGAGAAGTCTATTTTTTTTTTTTCTTGGTTATCAACCATTCCCTATTTCTCTTGCCTTATTCCTTTTCCTGTAATTTGCCATTTCCACCTATAAACTTACAAATGGTATTGGGTTTGTTGTTGGCAGCAGGTGCAGCCAGCCTGTGAGTATGTGCCTTTACCTGACTGGAATGTCTTCTGCAGGAAGTCAGGCCATAAATCTATTCACATGAACAAGTTCCCAGGCAAGCAGCTTGATAGTATCCTGTGTTAAACATAGCTTACAATAATCTAGTATTTTTGCCTTTTTTGAAATTCTTACTTTTCATGCTATCTTATTTTTTTCAAAATTTGGCTGCGAAATTTGGAAATTGATGTACGTACAATATGAATGCCTTTAGAAAAGTTTCTTTTGGAAGGAGGAAGGTGATGACCAGGTGGTTCTCACTCTCATCTTGCCACTGGTACACAGAATTAGTATTTATGGTTCATTTATATTAAAAATAAACAGGTGAATATGGATGAGAAGAAAGCATTTTCACATTGTAACACTAATAATCAGGCAGATTTTAACATTTCCAGCTCTACCAATGGATTTAATCATTAATTATCAACTTCTGGTGAAATGTAAGGGACATTTATATGAAAATATGTCCCAATATTAAGAAAAATGTCTCATTCCATCATCTGTACAGTTTGTGTCACAGATATCAGCACTTCCTTAAGGGAGCAGCCCCAAATCCAATGCAATACCATATTCTGCCATCACTCCCCTAACCTCTAGCCTAAAGTTAATATTCAAAAATTTGAAGATGTATCTAGAACTAGTCTTCACATCTTTCTTATACCAATTGATATTAAATGGAAAATAATGATGGAAAAGTACTGTTACCAGTTTCTTACACAAACAAAGCAAACCAAACTTATGTACAAAAATGAAATGAATTTGCTTGCCAGCTGTCCACATTTCACTCTGTTAACAATGTTGCACAGTTATGATCTCTTTTAAGAAATGTATATATTGATAGCTCTCGTTGAATACATACAAACAAAAAGTAATATTACAAAAGGTTTCTTAGGTTAGAATACATGTTATCTTTATTCAAATATGAAATTTTCTTAAAATCTTTGAACTATTATGCACTAGGATGGCAGCAAAAATGTAGGTGGATATTTAGATTGTGGTGCCCTGATGTCATGGGATCTGTAACATGTTCTGTATTTGTTGTATGGATGAACTGCCACTGATTACAATGCTTGAATACAGCTGCTTAATAGAAAAAGTGATTTCCTTGGCTCTTCAGATTTCTCTGTTGATATTACTGTGCAGTCTGGTAGGAAGCAGAGGAACTGCAACTGATGAAGAAAACATTAATTAAGGCAGTATTAGCTATTGTTATAAATCATGTTTGGCTTATATGGGCAATTTTGAACATTATTATATTTAAATTTATGCCTAAAATTGTATTCTTTATTTTGTGGAAATGGATGGGAGCATTTCCTTCCCACATAAATCAATTTTTACAATTATTCTGGCATAGTAATGAAACAGTCCTTCATGTTCTCCTAATTTGATGATTTGCTCTGATGGATTGAACATTAAATTAAGAAAGGGAATACAGTTAATGAAGCATCTCCAGTGCGCATTAATGGCTGGACAAAAAAACCTTTCCCAGACTCAAGAAGTGAGTTGAACTATTCATTGCTCCCACTGAGACATTTTTACCTCAAAAACAATTTATAAAATTAGTTTCTTGATTTTTTATATCCATTTATATTCTTTTAACCAAGTTTATGGATCATTTGTGTCATGTACAGAGAGAAGCTACCAAAAATTTAAACTGACTGCAAATAGCCTCTGAAACACAATGGACTAGGAGAGGGGGGAGGGGGGGGGAGAGGGGGGAGGTAGGATTGTCATCAGTTTCAGTAACAGCTTACTAACCATGTTTTGAAAATTGTATTGATCACATGTGCTACAACTGTACCAAGAACAGTTGGATTCCTATGTATAATAGCTCACTAAGGTCAATGAAATAAATTTAATTGTACATGTTACCAGGTTTCTGTCTAATTTACTTGAATCAGCATGAAAGCATTGAGCAGTATCCTGATACTTTATTGCTAATACAATGAACAGAATAAGTTTTCATCATTTTCCTGCATTTTTTAAATATGTTCCTGACTTGTTCCTCATCTCTGAAGGTTATCGGTCTTGTTGAGGTCTACAGGACACAATGATAGAATTATTACCATTGGAACTCATTCATTCATTCACACATTGTGTTTTGTAAATGCTGTAATGGAAAAGGGCCTTCAGGGAGGAGAAACAAATCAGGTTTTACATTAACAGGCAGATGCAACTACTCCATGCTCCTTCTGTGAAGTATACCAACAATAAATGATGAACAGTGTTAATTAGCTCACCCTGATAATTGGCAGTTTTACTTCTAGATTACTTTAAATATGTATTTGTGTATCAGTAGGAAAACAGCTACTCTGAAAAAGCACCAATTACACTACTCAACTATTGTTTTTTTTTAATCTAATACTTCAAAAATGAAATTTTATACAGAAAACAGACACCAGTCTGTACATTGGCAACATTAAAATGTATGCAGCTCAAATGTTAGACTCACACAGGATTTACATCATTTGTTTGAATATTCTTGTTCATTATAGAACAAGTGGTTAGTAAGTTGTCTTTCAGTACATGGAGATGAAAGATGTTAAGTTATCAACTTTTAGAAAGATTCCTATGGCATATTTGTATAGGCTTGGCACTCAGATGTGTCCCTAACTGTGTAGACCTGCTAGCATACTTCGTATTTTATTTTATTTTATCGAATAAAGTAATCACAATTTGTACATAATATACTAGAAAAATCAATTGTAAATTTTTATGCTTTAATGTTCTATTTGAAGGCCAGTGCAATAATACAAGAATTTAACACATAAACCATTACATATATATATTTTTAATAGTTGGGTGGGATGCAGCTAGATTTTACTATAAGATGAAGTAGTGTGTGATACAATGAAATGTGATGGGAGCATACTGAAGAATAATAGTAATAAAAGCAGAAAAATACATTTAGAAATCATATGTATGGCACACAATTTGTCAGACATAAGTGAACATTTAATAAGGGAGTATTTAACATTCCTTTGGTCCAATCGTATTTTTTTTTTTTTTTAATATGTGTGAAATCTCTTGGCATTTCTGTTTCTTTAACGTCAACTGGTTAACTATTGTATGTCTGTATTCCAGCATAGAACATGCTTTTATCATAACAAGTTAATCTGCACTCAGTCACATACAGGTTAGCTTGCTGCTTTGTTTCATAACTCTGGGTGTGTTTATTTAATATCAATGAGCTGTCATTATTTATGAAGTGTGACATAACCATATTGAAGAATACAGTGAGCCATTGTTCAGAATCTGTGGATTTGAAAACAGTCTTGGTTGCAATTTTTTATCTTTATTTTATTAATGGTTTTGATCTATAAAATTATCATAAGATGCATCTTAAAAAGGCAAAAAGAATATGCAAACTTATCAGTAACAGCATTACAATAGCACAAAATGGTATTGGTAATAGTGTTTATGTACATGACCTGAGAAGTAGCAGAAGGAAACATACCTGTCTTCTTAAACTAGTAAACAAAACAAAAAAAAAAAAAAAAAACTTTCAGCCAAGATAGCCACTATCAAAAGTAGTAAGAACATAACAACACTGTGATAAAACACAATTGGCCCATAGGGTAGAGTCATTGTCAGAATACTGTGCTTGCAAGTGCAGTGCAAGCTACTGGAGGAGTTGGCAACTAGATGTCACTTCCTGCCAAGGGCACCCATACCTGGCAGTAAGGGAGGGCCGTGACACCCCCTTCTGCTGTCACCCTTTGTATTCAAAAATATTAAAAATACTCCAGACTCCAAAGTCTAGATCCCCTCATCCCCCTACAATCTATCATATAGGTGCCCTTGCTTTCTGCGTTCATGATTTACAATTGTGGGAGAAATGTGAAATGTAATTCAAAATATGTCACAAATAAATGTCAAAAATATTTAAATCCTGCATAGACAAATGTCATTTAAGTCAAAAAATAATAAAGGTGGAGTTGGAACAATATAACAAGGTCTGTAAAATACTAGCTATAATTTTAAAATGCTGAGTCTCATATAAATGTTTACAACACGTGTAGTATATTAAGAAATGCTTTACAAGCAGCACACTAGTAAATAAAGTAATCAATAGGCAAAGCCAAGATGCCACAAAAAACTGGCATTGCTAGAATGAGATGATTGAGCATGCTTCAATGACCAGTGAAGATGTGATAGGCATGTGAGAGGGGACAGAAATTAAAAGAGCATGGATCAGAAAAATAAAATATGCAAAGATTATAGCAGCCTGTCATATAATAAAAAATAGACATTTTGTGTGAATTTGTTTTGTTCATTCAGAGTTTTATGGAAATAGTGTCCTTTGTATTAGTAGATTCATATTTCTTCTAAAAGGTTCAATAACTTGCCCTTTGGCACAACATGTACAGTTTGTATTTTGTGATATATGCACATTATGGTACGCCTGTGTTCTATATGGTGTAGTCCAAATGCAGCTTTGTTGTATGGCAGCAAGTGTTCCCTGAGTCTAATATTAAAATTTCTGTCCACATGTCTAATACTAAATGTATCACAGTAATTGCAACAGTTTTGTTTAACAGATAGCCCTTACAAATGATACATCAGTATAAATATATACAGGTGGTACAGGCACAACGCCAAGTCTCCTGAAACCTCATCTGCCCAATATGTTTTGTCTCAGATTGCCCATTAGGTGAACTACCTTTTCTTGCAGTATACTAAATATCCTCAGATGCAGTTGCAGTCAGGCTCTAGCAGGCTAAGACAGTGGTCATGTGAGTCTGAGTTGGACTTGTGTGAATGTATGTGTATTTTCTGCTGCAGAGGAGCCGGGTGGAGTGGCCGTGCGGTTCTAGATGCTACAGTCTGGAACTGCGTGACCGCTATGGTCGCAGGTTCGAATCCTGCCTCGGGCATGGATGTATGTGATGTCCTTAGATTAGTTAGGTTTAAGTAGTTCTAAGTTCTAGGGGACTGACGACCACAGCAGTTAAGTCCCATAGTGCTCAGAGCCATTTGAACCATTCGCTGCGGAGGAAGAACTCTGTCCAAAAGCTTTAGTCCTTTATCAGTCTTTTCCTTTGTGTCTTTCTGCAACACAGTGCCTCCTATACATGGTGAGTAGCGATCTGACTTTTCCGCATTGTTTTTGACTTATGATACGTGTTTTATGGAATAAATATGTGTATGTGGCATATAAACATTACAGAGTTGACATTTATAAAATATTCCGTCATCACTTGGAGGAATATACTGTGTACAGATATTCCTCAATAATACTTATTTTTATTGAGTTACCGTAGCTAAATATATTTACGTGGGAGGTAACATTTCCCCTAAGTTATTTACGTGGCACTATACCAGAGACTGAGATTAGGTTAGGTGTTGTTCAGTATGCAAGAATAGTGATTTGGTAAAATATGCCCCAGTCAAGAAGAATTGCTGGTACAATGCAAGTGGTTGGACCCATTTAGCCCTGCAGCTGTGTGTGTGTGTGTGTGTGTGTGTGTGTGTGTGTGTGTGTGTGTGTGTGTGTGTGTGTGTGCGTGTGTGTGTGTGTGTTAGTAGCAACTTTCCTTCTCTAATAGTGTTACATTTCTTCCTGGATTTTCCATTGTTTAGTATAGAACATGTAAACAATAAAATAAAGAATAAAAAGAAATTCAAGGTATGGTAATTGGCATCTGCATGGCACCATCCCATGCCAGCCTACTCATGGAGAATCAAGAGGAATCCTTCCTAAACACCCTGAATCCCAAATACCTCACCTGGTTTGGTTTCACTGATGACATTTTCATGATCTAGATTGAGAGTGAGGTCACCCTGTCCACATTTCTCAACACTTCCTCCCCCATTTGTTACACCTGGTCCTCCTCAACCCAACAAGCCACCTTCCTCAATGTTGACCTCCACCTCAAAGATGGGTACATCAGTACCTCCATCCATATGAAACCTACCAATCATCAGCAATACCTCCACTTCAACAGCTGCCACCCATTCCATACCAAGATGACCCTTCCATATAGCATAGCCACCTGCTGCCATTGCATCTGTAGTGATGAGCAGCACTCTTGAAATATACCAAAGGTCTCATTGAGGCCTTCACAGGCCATAATTATCCTCCTAATCTTGTACATAAGCATATCTCCTGTGCCTTATCTCTCAAGAGATCCACCACTTCCCAAAGCCTTACCATCTGGCAACAGAGGAATAAACCCCTCGTGACTCAGTATCACTCAGGATTGGAGCAACTTTATCACATTCTCCACCAGTGTTTTGACTACCTGTCATTGTGCCCTGAAATGAGGAACGTCCTACCCACTATCCTCATCATGTATTCGACAGTAGGCCTTCCACTGCCCAACAAACCTAAACCGTATTCTTGTCCATCCCTACACAACCCCTGCTCCCAACCCCTTGCTTCACGGCTCATATATCTGTAATAGACCCAGATGCAAGACTTGTCCCATACATCCTCCCACCATCACAACTACCTACTCCAGTCCAATCAAATATATCACCTATCCCATCATAGGCAGGGCTACCTGTGAAACCAGTCATGTGATCTACAAGCTAAGCTGCAAGCATTGTACTTCATTGCATGTGGACATGACAACTAACAAGTCGTCTGTCAGCATGAATGGCCACTGACAAGCTGTGACCAAGGAACAGCTGGACCACCCAGTTGCTGAGCATGCTGCCCACACAACATTCTTCATTTTAATGATGCTTCACTGACTGTGTCGTCTGGATCCTTCCCACCAACACCAGCTTTTCTGAATTGCATGGGTGGGAACTCTTCCTGCAAATTATCCTACATTTCTGTAACCCTCCTGGTCTAAACCTTCGTTAGTCATTGTCCTTCAACCACTTATCCCTTCCCTGTTTCCACTTCACAGCCTTTTGTTCCACAAGCACACCCACAGTCTTTTTACCTCTCTCCTTTCCCACCCCACATCTTGCTCTCCATCTAACCTCTTGGCCTTGGCAGCCAGAGACAGTGATCATGTGTGTGTGAGCCACATTTACTTGACTGTGTGTGTATATGCTGTCTATTTCAGAAGAAGGACAACTGACTGAAAGTAGATGTGTAGTAGTATTTTTGTTGTGTCTGCCTGTGACTCAACATCTAAGCTATATGGTGAATAGCAATCTATCCTTTCATAGTATTGTCATTATTTCATCCTGCATTTCCATTGTTTGATAAGAACATTTGGTATCATATATTTTCTAAAGAACAAGGATTTTAATTGAACTTTTTAACAATAATGATTACAAAGAATTATATTTGCAAGTTTTTTTATTTATTAGGTGATCATTATTTCTTTTTCTCCACAAGATGGCCTTTGAGCTTCTTTGGAAAGTTACTGTCACAGACACCATTCTGTAGGTATTTTAGCAGACTTCTTATTTACTGTATCTCTGAATATCAAAATCATTTTTTGAGGATTATTGATCAGTGGGATATGCTTTGTAACTGGTTCATCCTACATAGGTTAAGGCACTTGCGTTTATTATCCACTACCTTTTGTAATATGTAGTATTATTGTTATGCGTGTTGCGGTTACCTGGATTGGGAGCACCATTGTATGGTCCATTTTGTGTGGAAGAAGCCATTAAAATGTGAATACCTTCTCTCAATTAAATTCTGAATTCCATGCCACTTCCTTGGCGTTGATCTCACTCTCACCGAAGGCCAGCTACACACTTCTGTCCACATTAAACTTACCAACAAACAACAGTACTTACATTTTGATAGTTGCTGTAAAATTTTTCTTTGAATTTTTTTGGTAGACTGGTTTTGGAAATGTATATTTTCATTATCAGTATTATCAATGCTTCCTGATGCACCAGAATGATTTCATGCCACTTATAAGAGCCTCCACAGTATTTCACAGAGTTTATATTGGTTGCTCATGTGTGTAGTATGTTATTTTGGTTCAAATTAAAATAAGTTGCTGAAACTCATTTGTAAATACAGTTCAAAGAAAAGTTATAGATTCTGGTGGATATTCTTCCCCTAAAAAAAAAATTACATTATGTATGTACAAAGATGTGACAATTAGCAAGGCTAAACTTTTGAGGTATTTTTCAGATAATCCTTTTCTTAAAATGATGTGAACTACATTTTTTATTTTTTTCCCCTGCAGAAACACTCTTTTTATTTCATTAAATGTTTGAGTTTTCATGCACTGTGTCTGTTCAAGGAGTTAATGATACTCTGGGTACAGAAGCTGTTTGCATATTGCATCAACCACTTCATAATGAATATAATACAGCTCAGTCTTGTAGATAGTTGTAATATGCTGTTTCCATTTCAGATCATTGTTGACAGTAATATCTGATAAGTTAATGGCTTAAACATACTCTAGCCTAGTTTTGCCTATCTATAAATCTAAATGCTCTGATTCTCTTTGGTTCTGAACACAGTGTACATAGTTTTTTCCATGTTTATTAGCAGTTTATTCTCTATGTTCATTCTGCTGTGATGTTTGTAGAAATATATGCTCTTCTCTTAGACAGTTCTATATTTTTACTTAGATTTAGTACAATCATATCATTTGGATACAATACTTCCCCTTACTGAGCCTACGGGCACTCTGTATTTGAGAAGTTTGGTTTCTGATCAGTATGGGTTTCTATTGACATATTCTGTTCCTGTTGCTAGGCAGGATTATATGTAGCCTCCTTATTCCCCACAAATGCCACAGTTTTCCAACTTTTGCATGAATATTTCCTGGAAGTCCATGTTAAATGCTTTGGAAAGATCCGGAAACATCACGGGTATAGCCTGCTTGCTTCTAATCACTGTGTAATATATTCTTTGAGACTGGAAGAAGCTCATACTTTAGATTTACCTTCCTGAAACTCTACTGTGAGTGAAATACAATGCTGGGTTTGCCAAGATAAGCAACTAATCTCCCACACAGAAGCATTTTTGAGAAACCTGATATCAGTGAATTTGGTCTTTGCCGATGGCACCACAATGCTCATCTTCAGTTTTTCTGAAAAAATTCCACCTCTGAAACAGTTGTTTGCTATGAACACAATTGTAATATTATTTGTTTATTTACTAGCTGCTTTTATGTGATCTTATATTTGGTCATTGCCAGCTGATATCCTGGTGTCTAGTGACTCCTTAGCTTTTCTCTGTCCCAATTCTGTGACTGGTTTGAAGAACTGGTGCTGTACGATTTGACCGATGCTTTAGCATCATTTTGTTTCTTTCCTGTTTTAGGTTCTGTAACACACTTATATAATTATCACTGTGTGGTTGCTGTTTTTCTACCATCTGTAACTGCAGTTCTGTATCTTCTCATTTAGTTGATCTCTGTTCCTTGTTTGATGTCTTTTTTTTTTTCATTTCTTTCAGCACTGGTTAATTTCCAAACTGCTTTCATCTTTTTTTTAGCTTGTTATGTTGGTGGTAACTGCTCTTGCCTTTAACTCTCGTATTATTTTCTTCTAGACTACTACCTTTTCAGTGCTTAATAGTTTTCATTTGTGCTCATGTGTTTCAGTCCTTGTAGCTTCCTAATTATTCAAATATTGCACTAGTCGTGAACAGTGTTTGAGCCAACAACTTTTCTTAACTCATTACTTTGTGATATGATTTGTTAAAATGATATTAACTGTAGAAATAAATGAATCACACTTTTTATTTATATTCTGTGCCTGTAAAGCTTCAGTCCAAGATTTCTTAATTAGAATCATTTCAAAGATGTTAAGATTTTACTCACTAATGATTCTGACTTTTTTGATTCTTTGTTTGGTTCATTTCATAAGACCAGACGTTTCTATTTGCAATACAGGTACCGCATTCTCATATCTATGAATATTGCTCATGATGTCAAAATCATCTCACTTTTCACTGGGTAATGCTGGAAATTATTCTACTTCTGTCTTTGACTCTCCATTCAAGACAGCACACTATGCAGTCCCTATCAAGGAATCCACAGTCCTGTCGCACACACATTTACACAAGGAAGCACATCTCAAATAGGTGTGCTTGCTTGTGTAAATGTGTGCGCACTTCCCTTTTCTGAAGAAGGCTTTGGCTGAAACCTTATATGTAACAGTCTTTTCATCGTGCCTGTCTGCAACTCAACAGGTGAGGAGCAGTCTATTCTTTTCATTATATTGTTGACATTCCAACCTCAACTTCCCATTGATTGATCATATTTAAGTTAATAAGTGTTGTAGAACAAAGTCAACTCAGTTGTTGAAGTCAAGAGACACTGCATACAACTTGATTATCTTGATCTGTACCTTTCAGTGTGTTGTGTGAGTGTAATGGAGGAGTTCACTCTTTTTAAGTTGCCTCTTTACATTTAAGCTCAGAATATGTTTAAGATTCTACAACAGGTGGACCTCAGTGTTACTAAGCAGTAGTTTTGTGGATCACATCTGCTGTCCTTCTTGTAGACAGATGCCACCAGTGCTATCTCCCAACCATTGTACACATTTTTGTGTTGCAGGATGTATGATGAATTGTAGTTAAAATGGAGGCAAGTTAAGCCACAAACCCTACAGAGAATCTGACAAGGTTTCCATAAGGCTCAGGAGTCTTGTTCACTTTTAACAAGTCCAGCTGTTTCTGAATGCCTCTGACACTAATATCTATACCACCAATTTCTGCAGTGTTGTGAGTGTTAAAATGTGTCAGTTTCCCTGGGTCTTTTTTCATAAGAAGGTATTTATGCTTTAGCTTGCTACTCATAATTTTGATTCCTGTGTCATCCGTAAGTGTCTGGACACTAATACTGCTGCCGCTACCAGACTTTGCATGTGGATAGAATTGCTTTCGGTAGTGTAAAAGGTCTTTTGATAAGATTATGCTTTTGTGGTCATGGGGGATTTATATAATACCTTTTTGACAGTCAAATCATTAAGCATTTCTCAGTCTACAGCCCTACATTTTGTTTTACACCTATTGTGCTGGTGGTCTTTTTTTTATTTTTATTTATTTATTTATTTGTTTATTTATTTATTTATTTATTTTGCTTTGTATGCCATGGAGATTCCTTCTGTTATGAATTATTCTATTAGGTACATATTTGTCCAGTGCTTGGTCCATTATTGTTCTAAACGTGAACTGCAGTTCTTCTACATGCTCCTGTCTGGAGCTGAGTGTCTGAAGTTCCTCCTTGTGGTATGACACTGTCGCATTTTTTCTAATTTACTAAACATGTAAATCTTTCTAGTTGTTTGTTGGATGGGCAAAGTCACTTCCCATGATGACAATATGATTGGGAGGAATATGTATAACTTTGAATGTCACATAAACATATTGTTTCACAAGAGTGATACTTATAGTTGAATAATGTATTTATGTCCCATAAGGATCTGTACTGGTTCACAACCTACATAAATGAGCTTTTGATTTCTTTAAATATGATTTACAGACTGTGATGTTTGCTGGTGACACAAGCATAATAATAAATGGCCCTAATTTTATGTTACTGGAGACAGTTGTGATGGCAGGTGAACAGGATCTAATCTGGTTCCCAGTAAACATTTTAAGTTTTAATCTCACAAAGTTCATAGCATCCACTTTCAGGCAATCAAAAATGACTTGCTAACAGCAAAACTAGACATATATGGTCTTATACTAAATGAAACACTACAGTACCATGACATTGTAGCTGGCTGGGCCAATGTAGCTTTGCATGTGTGTGGAAGATGTTGCCAGACTGGAAAATGAACTCAGCTTACTAAGAAATCTTGCTCAAAAGGAACTGGAGCCTTTCAGGTTCTTGGGCACCAGTAGCATGACGATAGTTCTGACATGCTCCCTTGAAGGGACAAGGTCACCTTTGCTCATAAAATATCCCTTAAAATCCACCTCTGGGAGAAAAAAATCACTTTTTTCCAGTTTGCAATGAAGGTTGTTCACCAGAAGGTGGTGTAAAAAACTGCCTCCAGATTTTGTAAATGCTTCTTTCACATGAAGCCTGTGATCCAGATGTCATCGAGGTGGTATACACAACAGGAAATGTCCTGAATCAAATGCTACAAAATATCATTGCTAAATTCTTAGTGTAGATGAAATATGAAGAGGAAGTGATTAAACTGGTATAGCCCAAAGGGGTGTTGAGAGAAGAGAAGTGGTATCCATTGGCAGCTGCGGGTATGTGTTGTGCAAGTTCATGCACGAAAAATACTAGCACAATGACAGCTTCACCAGCAACTAATCTGGCTGCAGAATTGCGTACAAGTCCATGACACAGAGCACTCTGACCATCTATTTAATGTCACCACAAAGGTGCTGTGCACAATCCGGCTTCTGAATTACCACAAAAGGGTTGGCCCATTGGCTCAACAAAATAGGAGAATGATGCACAGGTTCTTCCAACACGGCAACTTTGTCTTGCTCTCATCATGCATGGTGAAGGGAATGCAATGGGGTTGAAAAAAATTAGATATTACACATGGCTTAAGGGAGATACGTGCCTTAAAATTTTCTGCTAAACTCACAGTATTACCAAACAGTTGGTTGTACAACCACAGAAAACGATCAAAATCTTGAAAGGAGACTGCTTGAGACACTAAACGTACTTTGTCAATTAACTGTAAACCAAAAACAGAAAAGGTGTCCAAATCAAAAATATTTTGCACCAACAGTGAAGTAACCACTAACATTGTAAGTTTACATTTCACATTGTTATAAAGTCTAGTGACAGAGAACTGCCTCCTAAAAGGAATATAGTTCTTACTATAAAGATATCACTTATGCAGTGGCTGTTGCAACTCAGGGCAGTCCATAGCCTCTATGTATCTAAATTAATTAGATGACTGAAACTCTTGTGTCTACCTGAAACTCAATTTGTTGCCTTCCACTAATGATGAAGCAGAAGGTACAGTGACAATGCTTATGGGGTGTTGGAGGCAACCTCCAAATTGTAAGAAAACACTTGGGCCTTTAATGATTGTCCTATGGCTCATCAAATGAAACAAGCTGTTGCTAAAAGTTCTACCTTGCTGCATACCTCACACATGGCATCTACATGTGGGCAATACCACCAAATACACAGAATTAGGGCAGGTTCTCTGACTTGTCCATTGAGCCAAACAAGGTGTGGAAGGAAACTAATGCTTAGAATCTGAAGAATGTGATGAACAAGAACTATGATATTGTGACTGAATTGAGCCTACTGAGCGTGATGTGGCCAAAGACAGCTCCTTGATGTCCCTCCACTCGAATCATCAATGGTGTCACTATACAGGGGGTTAGGAGAAGGTATGGTCACATAGCTCATCTTGTGGGGCACTTGGGTTGTTTACCATGACTGTCTAATTTTACCACCTGCCAATTGTCGGACAGTATGTCCTTTGCTGTTCCTGTAAGTTCATGTTACTCTGCAATCTTAGCAACTTTGGCTAAAGAAAAGTCAGACAGTGCCACTGTTCTAGTTTGGAGCTCAAGGTCCAGTGTTAACCAGATGATCACATCCCTAATTAGTGAGTCCCCATATGAAATTGCACATTGGGGACACTTGAATATGCACGTGTGTGAGAGACATCTAGGATTGCTGATACATGCCACATTTGGCTGCCTGGGGTACTTGTGGTCCTTATTAAGCTGTAACTGTGCCACCAACACATGGGTTTGATGACCAAATAATGTATAAACACTTGGTATAAAACATCAAAGTTAAGTTCCTCAGGCCCAGTAGAGGGCTTCAAATTTTGCACAGTTTGTACAATCCTACATTGCTAGACAATAACAAGGCAGCATTATCAACTTGACTGATGATGTGCCTTACCTGCAAGTGCTCCTGAAGACACAACTACTCCTGCCAGCATTCGAAAAATGCTGGTCCACAGTCACCACAATTAGCACTATGAAAAAGAGAAGTGCCACTTGCTTAAGAACATTGTATGTTTCCAATTTTGTGTCTGCACAGGTGTGAAAATGCTGTGATACCATCACTGCCAGCACAAAATGTTACTGTACTTGTTCACAGTGGCTGGGGTACAAGAACAGGGCAGTGAACTTGGGAAGAGAGAATGAAACTCGATGTGGAAGTAAATCTTCGAAGGAACAGAGAGTCGGAACACTACATAGAGACAAGCACGGAGCAACCACAATGCAACTGGTGTGTGCGACTGAGTAACTAAGCACAAGGAAAACATGGTACGGCACAAGGCAAAGGCTAGGTCTGAGGTAGTTGACGTTTACGTAAGAACTACTGTACCAAGCCTTTTCTGCTGGTTGATAAACACCTGAGTCAGAGACTCTGACCATGCAATGCCTCAGTCACATCCTCAGCATTCGGCCCTATTCAGGTATGACACCCATGTCAGCTCAGCTCCATCCATCTCAATATCTTGCATCAAATTTAAATTTAGGCACTTAAGGGGGAAATGAAAGTGAGAGATGGCAACAGATCAAAATTGTGGATAGTTTACAGATCTCATTCAGTGTCACAATCAATAATAAATACGACTCATTGCCTGATTTAAGAGATGAAGAGCAGCAGAAGACAATAGTGTGCTGTGAGTTGATAGAAATAATATTTCAGGAAGATCAAAAGTGGAGTCAGATAGATAGTGGAAAGTTTTTCAGCTGAGTATAAGTCATGGGACAGGTATTGGCCAATAGCTGGAGAAGAAGGTAGAACCAAGATTCCAGGTGATGCTCGTCATTAAGAACTAATGTTTTATTAACTAATGTTTTATTAAATTTTTATTAAACATGATGTTTACACAGTATTAATTAACTGACTAAAGTTATCATCATATGCATAGTAAGATAGTGACAATATTTTTTCTTTATACCCAGTGATGTAGTATTTATTGCAAGGTCTTCCACATATGGTCCACTGACAATTGTCGATGATGTTGTGATTCCCTTAGTTGAGCATATTTGGTGGTGAAGTCTGTGGACTGCCACCCTCATTTACATGCAGCACAACTGGAAACTGCTTCCTTCCACTCGTTATTTGCCATTTCTGGGGCGCTCAGTAGTTTCTGATCTATGCCTTTTACTTTTTACCACCTGTCCTCCAGGAGTCAGCTGCTTTGTTGCATTGATAGCAGGTTATGAGGTGCCATTAAGTCTTCAATGAAGAAGCAATGTCTGCCAAGATGTAGGTTATTCTGTTTTGCGTGTATTTTGATATGTGTAGCATTCTTTTCAGGTAGGCTGACTTGTTCCATCTAGTCATTTGAGATTTGAGTATGTGAGGTGCCTCAATGTAAATTATGTCATATGATGCAATGGATGCAACATTTATTTTGAATAGTCCCAGGGCTGTTCTTATGGATAGTTCATTCAGTTTCTTTATCTCAAATGTTGCCCACTTTAAGAAGATTTAGACATTAACTAAGAATTTAGATGAGGAAGGATGAGATATTGATATTTGGGCAAGCTGGTGACATCCTGGCGAGGAGTGTAAGGTAGGGTATTAAATAATGTGGATCAGTGGAAACTCTAGGAACAGCAGCTGTGTACAGAAATGTCTTGCTGAGGTTCTCCAGTAACATTATGAACCTTCACGTAACAGAATTGGGCAGCAGATTAAATGGGAACTGAGGATGATACTGCTGGCTACAGTGAAAACTCATATGAGAGCTGTGCCACTTGGCACTATTGGGAAATGGAAATACAACAATAGAGAATACAGTAATAGGAAGGGAAAAGTTAGGTTAACAGATTTATAAGCTAACAAAAAGTCTGTACATAATTTGTGGGAGAGGCTTCAATGGCTTAATCACTTAATTCAGCCAAAAAGTACTGAAAGAAATTAAAGTAAATGGAGTATTCTTAAATAAATTAAGTTCTGTAAAACTAACTGTTTTACTGTACTTATGTGTCATTTGAATCCAGAAACAGAAATGTTAGTGAGTACTATAAATTAGCAACTTTCTACAGCAGAAGCAATAAGGAGAAGTAGTTATCAAGATTGTTAAAATGATCATAAATTCAGAACTATAAACAGAAGTAATTTTTGAACAGAACAATAATGGAAGAATGTGTATGTGAACTGATACTGCCAAACAGCACACTTCTTGTTATTAGACTAACTTCTGCATTTAGATCTTTTAGAGGATTTTCAAAATATTTAAAACACAGCTGTGACAAGGGGCAAACAGTAGTTATTGATGATTTCAGGTATAAATTTTGTGGAGGGTCTGAGCAAAAATATGATATGAAAATATTACTCAACACTTACAACACCAAATATTACTTAATATGGAAATATTACTTAACATTTAAAATCTAGTCTCAGTTATAAACTTTCCTATCATAATTATGCAGGACAGTAACACCTTATGAGAACAGTGCTTGAGAATTTATTTCACACAAGTGACATATCATTTGGTGCCCCACACCCATTTTTCTGAACAAGCAACGTACCATTTGTCACCCCTTCCCCACTCCCTCCCCCCCCCCCCTTTCCCCCACACATTACTCATTACTTGCCATTCCTTGGGCTCTCGGGAAAACATTGAAAAATAAAGCTAATCTAGTGAGCATGGAAATAGTTTGTCTTTACTACTAATCTATATAACCCGTGTACAAATTTTGTACTACCGGCACCTCTGTCTCCCTCTCAGCTTGGTGTCCCAAGCAGCCACTTACACTGCCCTGTACAAGAAAGTTGCCAACACAGTTAATGTTCATCCAGAAAAACTCTGAATTTAATGCATTAATTATTGAAGGTTTTTGAAATTGACCTGTGCTGCTGCAAGAAAGTGCATAGTTTTGTCAGCAAACACATCTTGTTTGATTGATGTAAAACATCATCAATGACTTGTAGTGAAACCACTTAGTATCTGGCTTGTTATCTAGATCTAAAAACATTTTGTTACAAAATATATTGATTTTATTTATTTATTTCCATAGTTTGATTTTATTTACAGTATTTTATATCTGATTTTTGCTCACGTAAGTAAGTGTCATCAGATTACTCATATTTGAAGTATTCCCTCATTCAGGACTTTTGCATATAATATAATTCATTGGCTGAATCCAGAAGGGTTATATCTCCGCAATCATTACCTTTGTTTTTATTGTCCTTGTGAAAGACAGTTATTGTGTTGGCTTTCAGCCACTGTTTTGGTACATTCTTACTTCTCTAACATTTATTAAAAATGTGAAGAGGCCTTAGATACAGGAATACCCCTTCATATATCCATGGTTCCATATTAATATCATCCAAACCAATGGGTTTTCTATTCTTTTTAGCTTTTAGAGCTTATGCCAATATTGATCAGGTCTTTTGTCATTTAGTTCATATAATGTCTGAATTACATTATCATCATACCATAGTTCTTTATAATGAACTATACACTCCTTTTCATGTATATTATTGACATGAATATGAGTCTTTTCTTGTCTGTTGAGTGTTTTCATCACTTCAAGTATTTTTAGAGGATGATACTTGCCTAAACACAGTCCTATATACAGATGACTTAACACTGATTGCATAGAATGAAGATGACCCTCAGATGGGATTGCATAAGTTGCATGAGATAGCCTTGAAATACCAATTAAAATTGTCTGTAGACAAAAGTGATGTCATTTCTGGCCATGCAACCAGTGAGATCAACAGCAGTTTTGAGTAGTAAAATCTTGGAGCAAGTTAAACACTTTAAATGTTTAGGATGTGTCTTTATATATGAATACTAACATGATATGGAGTAAAAACTAAATACATTTATTTCCTCATGTGGAATGATTGTAAAAAATTTGCAGAATAAAACCAGGAATGAAACCCAGTTGAAATTTTACAAAACTACAGTAGTACTCCTGGAAGTGAAGCAAAGATGACAACAAAAACTCAAGAAAGGAGAATACAAGCTCAAGAAATGAAATTTTTAAGAAGAGTGGATGGATGCACAAGAGAAAATTGTAAAATAAGAAAAGATATAACAAAAGATTTAGAAATATACAACCTAAATGAAAAAAATTAAATAAAGAGAAAATGCACAATATGGACAGTGAATGACTCCCAGTAAATGCTCTCAGTTATAAATGCAGTGGAAGAGGAAATGTAGGAAGGCCATACAATAGATCAAGTACCATTGCAGGAAATATGTCTAGTTTATGAAATGAAGCAGAAAACCAAGACAAAGAATGATTTGGATTTTTTACTATGTTCTAAGACATATCCAGGAAAAGCACTTACTATTGTTTTAGAGAATATGATGCATGCCAAGCACTTACAAAATCATATTTGTGCCAACTGATTTTTGAGTGAGTAAAACCTCCTTAAATTATAGCAGTATGACTGAGAAACAGATAATTGTGAGTTTTAGTTATATAACATCCACGATATATATATTTTTTTATTACGAGTGGAATATGAACATGTGGATAACATTCATTCAGTTATGTAATTATTTCTTAAAAAGATGATAATTATGTAAAACAGAGACAATATTTGTCTCACATTCTTTGTTAATCTATGTCCCTCTTTTCTTTTGTTTTGTACCCTTCTGTCATCTTCTTCTAATGTATATCACTGATGCAAGACGTGAATCGATTTGAGGTCTGTTCAATGAAAAACATTTAATGTAAAATTATTGTACTTATAATTTGAATAAATGTGCACTGGTGGTACTGGTAAAAACAAATAGAGTCAAATGCATTAAAACTATTTATCATTAATTATTGAAAATTCACTTCCTGTTTAAATTATAATTTTGTATTAATTGTTTTATCATAGCTGCAAGAAGCGCAGCCATTGTTAGTTGCGATTATATAGCAACTTCACCTGTACTTCTAATTGAAAATAGCATGGGTTTGTGTTAAACTAATTTTCAAAGCAATTTAATAATTTTTTTTATTGGTGGCATCAATTTAAATGATTTATTGGGAAAAGGAAAATCTTAATTAAAAACGAAATCCTCTATCTTTTGTTGGCCGCCGTCTTAACTTTTGGATACAAAAGTGTTCTTAGCAAATTGATCATGAAAGGGAACCACAGAATACCACCAGCACACAACACTGACGTATGCTACCAGAAATATTTTTCTCCATGATTCGTGCATAGTTTAATTTTGGGTACTTTTATCACAGCAGCAAATTTAAACTACTTGAAACTGCAAACTTTCAATATTCCGATGTGTAAGAAATAAATGTGCACTGGTGGTACTGAACTGTATTTATAAGAGAAAAAATTAATCGAATCAGACTGCATTTTCTAAGAACAGTGCTGATGGTATTTATTGTTGAGCAAGATTTCATTGCTGATGTATGTGGCCAAGATTAAACTATGCACGAATCACGGAGAAAAATATTTCTGGTAGCATACGTCAGTGTTGTGTGCGGGTGGTATTCTGTGGTTCCCTTTCATGATCAATTTGCTAAGAATAATTAAATCCATCAAAGACAAAAATTATAAAAGCTCTGATGTACGATCTACATCTACATTTACATCCATATTCCGCAAGCCACCTGACGGTGTGTGGCGGAGGGTACCTTGAGTACCTCTATCGGTTCTCCCTTCTATTCCAGTCTCGTATTGCTCGTGGAAAGAAGGGTTGTCGGTATGCCTCTGTGTGGGCTCTAACCTCTCTGATTCAACAAAAGCCCGTACCGAGCTACTGAGCGTCTCTCCTGCAGAGTCTTCCACTGGAGTTTATCTATCATCTCCGTAACGCTTTCGCGATTATTAAATGATCCTGTAACGAAGCGCACTGCTCTCCGTTGGATCTTCTCTATATCTTCTATCAACCCTATCTGGTACGGATCCCACACTGCTGAGCAGTATTCAAGCAGTGGGCGAACAAGCCTACTGTAACCTACTTCCTTTGTTTTCGGATTGCATTTCCTTAGGATTCTTCCAATGAATCTCAGTCTGGCATCTGCTTTACCGACGATCAACATTATATGATCATTCCATTTTAAATCACTCCTAATGCGTACTCCCAGATAATTTATGGTATTAACTGCTTCCAGTTGCTGACCTGCTATTTTGTAGCTAAATGATAAAGGATCTATCTTTCTGTGTATTCGCAGCACATTACACTTGTCTACATTGAGATTCAAATGCCATTCCCTGCACCATGCGTCAATTCGTTGCAGATCCTCCTGCATTTCAGTACAATTTTCCATTGTTACAACCTCTCGATACACCACAGCATCATCCGCAAAAAGCCTCAGTGAACTTCCGATGTTATCCACAAGGTCATTTATGTATATTGTGAATAGCAACGGTCCTATGACACTCCCCTGCGGCACACCTGAAATCACTCTTACTTCGGAAGACTTCTCTCCATTGAGAATGACATGCTGCGTCCTGTTATCTAGGAACTCCTCAATCCAATCACACAATTGGTCTGATAGTCCATATGCTCTTACTTTGTTCATTAAACGACTGTGGGGAACTGTATCGAACGCCTTGCGGAAGTCAAGAAACACGGCATCTACCTGTGAACCCGTGTCTATGGCCCTCTGAGTCTCGTGGACGAATAGCGCGAGCTGGGTTTCACATGACCGTCTTTTTCGAAACCCATGCTGATTCCTACAGAGTAGATTTCTTGTCTCCAGAAAAGTCATTATACTCGAACACAATACGTGTTCCAAAATTCTACAACTGATCGACGTTAGAGATATAGGTCTATAGTTCTGCACATCTGCACGACGTCCCTTCTTGAAAACGGGGATGACCTGTGCCCTTTTCCAATCCTTTGGAACGCTACGCTCTTCTAGAGGCCTATGGTACACCGCTGCAAGAAGGGGGGCAAGTTCTCTCGCGTACTCTGTGTAAAATTGAACTGGTATCCCATCAGGTCCAGAGGCCTTTCCTCTTTTGAGCGATTTTAATTGTTTCTCTATCCCTCTGTCGTCTATTTCGATATCTACCATTTTGTCATCTGTGCGACAATCTAGAGAAGGAACTACAGTGCAAGCTTCCTCTGTGAAACAACTTTGGAAAAAGACATTTAGTATTTCGGCCTTTAGTCTGTCATCCTCTGTTTCACTACCATTTTGGTCACAGAGTGCCTGGACATTTTGTTTTGATCCACCTACCGCTTTGACGTAAGACCAAAATTTCTTAGGATTTTCTGCCAAGTCAGTACATAGAACTTTACTTTCGAATTCATTGAACGCCTCTCGCATTGCCCTCCTCACACTACATTTCGCTTCGCGTAGTTTTTGTTTGTCTGCAAGGCTTTGGCTATGTTTATGTTTGCTGTGAAGTTCCCTTTGCTTCCGCAGCAGTTTTCTAACTCGGTTGTTGTACCACGGTGGCTCTTTTCCATCTCTTACGATCTTGCTTG
This sequence comes from Schistocerca piceifrons, assembly GCF_021461385.2. NCBI lineage: Eukaryota > Metazoa > Arthropoda > Insecta > Orthoptera > Acrididae > Schistocerca > Schistocerca piceifrons. The sequence continues at coordinate 315,083,851 of NC_060142.1, read as the reverse complement.
GCACATACTCATCTAACGCATATTGTACGACGGTTTTGAACTTTGTCCACTGATCCTCAACACTATCTGTACTTGAGACAAAACTTTTGTGTTGAGCCAACAGGTACTCTGAAATCTGCTTTTTGTCACTTTTTCTAAACAGAAAAATCTTCCTACCCTTTTTAATATTCCAATTTACGGCTGAAATCATCGATGCCGTAACCGCTTTATGATCGCTGATTCCCTGTTCTGCGTTTAACTTTTTCAAATAGTTCGGGTCTGTTTGTCACCAGAAGGTCTAATATGTTATCGCTACGAGTCGGTTCTCTGTTTAACTGCTCAAGGTAGTTTTCAGATAAAGCACTTAAAAAAATTTCACTGGATTCTTTGTCCCTGCCACCCGTTATGAACGCCTGAGTCTCCCAGTCTATATCCGGCAAATTAAAATCTCCACCCAGAACTATAACATGGTGGGGAAATCTACTCGAAATATTTTCCAAATTATCCTTCAGGTGCTCAGCCACAACAGCTGCTGAGCCAGGGGGCCTATAGAGACATCCAATTACCATGTCTGAGCCTGCTTTAACCGTGACCTTCACCCAAATCATTTCACATTTCGGATCTCCGTCAATTTCCTTCGATACAATTGCACTTCTTATCGCTATAAACACGCCTCCCCCTTCACTGTCCAGCCTGTCTCTGCGGTATACATTCCAATCTGAGTTTAAGATTTCATTACTGTTTACGTCTGGTTTCAGCCAACTTTCTGTCCCTGGTACTATATGGGCGTTGTGACCGTTTATTAATGAGAGCAGTTCTGGGACCTTTCTGTAGACGCTCCTGCAGTTTACTATTAGCACATTAATATTGTTATTCCCTGTTGCATTTTGCCTGCTCCTACCTTGCCGCGTGTCAGGAGGCGTCTTGTCGGGCCTAGGGAGGGAAGTATCTAACCTAAAAAAAACCCATTTGCATTCCACACGTACTCCGCTACCCTTGTAGCCGCTTCCGGTGTGTAGTGCACGCCTGACCTATTCAGGGGGACCCTACATTTCTCCACCCGATAGCGGAGGTCGAGAAATTTGCACCTCAGATCTCCGCAGAATCGTCTGAGCCTCTGGTTTAAGCCTTCCACTCGCCTCCAAACCAGAGGACCGCGATCGGTTCTGGGAACGATACTACAAATAGTTGGCTCTGATTTCACCCCGTGAGCGAGGCTTTCCGCCTTCACCAATTCCGCCAACCGCCTGTACGAACTGAGGATGACCTCTGAACCCAGACGGCAGGAGTCATTGGTGCCGACATGAGCAACAATTTGCAGTCGGGTGCACCCAGTGCTCTCTATCGCCGCCGTTAGGGCCTCCTCCACATCTCGGATGAGACCCCCCGGCAAGCAGACAGAGTGAACACTGGCCTTCTTCCCCGACCTTCCCGCTATTTCCCTAAGGGGCTCCATCACCCGCCTAACGTTGGAGCTCCCAATAACTAATAAACCCCTCCCCCCGTGTGCTTGCTCGGACCTTGCTGAAGGAGCAGCCACATGTCCACTCACAGGCAGAGCGGGCGATGCCACACGGCCAGCCTCCACATTGACCCTCCGCCTCGTGCGCCGCGAACGCCGCTGAACCTGCCACTCCCCTTGGGGAGAGGGTGGCCCAACCGCGCCCAGTACACGCGAAGATGTCTCGACAGCAGGGACAGTGGGTGAAGCATGTAACACCTGGGGTGTACCTTGCGACGCACCAGACTCCCCACTGCCGCTACACTCCGAGGCAGCAGCCTGAAGACGGCTGACCGCGGCCATCAACACGCTCAGCTGTTCGCGAACAGTGGCCAGCTCCTCCTGCGTCCGTACGCAGCAGTCACACATCCTATCCATCCTAAGGAATCAATTTACTGAAGAGAGTTAATCATCCTTTAACTAGACTGCTAATTCACTAAAGGCGGCTGTTTATTCACTAAACTGTGGTTGCTAGGCACTTCTTGTAGAAAACAATGAAAATAGCACTACCTGTCAAACACTAGCACTACTGGCACTATGGTTGACTAAAGGGACTCTCTGACTGTGTTCAAAACAAACACGAAATCTATGGAACTATTAATAGCACTCGACAATTAAAGCTTCCTAAAAGCAAATACACACGGAAGAAGAAGTGACAAGTAAGAGATCTGTAATTTTAGTGATATGAACACAGCTTACAGTCAACATTGTTACACTACGTCAGGTGGAATTATTGTGCAATTTGAATAAAATAATTATCCGGGAAAAGTTGTAGTTTGAATAATGCATTTTACATGTGAATAATATTGTCAGTATCATTTACAAAATCAAATCAATGCAAAAAAAAAAAAAAAAAAAAAAAAAAGAGTGAATTCAAACCGCAGAATACCATAGAGTATCGTATCATCCATATTCATTGCACTTCTCAATGTTGATGATACACAAAAACCGCCACACCAAGCACTTACAAAACCATATTCGTGCCAACTGATTTTTGAGTGAGTAAAGCCTCCTTAAATTATAGCAGTGTGACTGAGAAACAGATAATTGTGAGTTTTAGTTCTCTTTAAAGTTGTTGGTTACACCTAGGGCTGGGTCTGATGAGCAATAGAAGAATCCTGATTAAAGTTTTTGCCCATCTTTGATACTGACTCTTGTCCAAATAATGTCACATGCAGATTCAATTTATGTCTTACTGGATTTGAGTTTCTTGTCTCTTCTGATGAATAAACAACCTGCATCTCTCATTACCCTTTTGTTCTGATACACGCTTTTGACTTTTCCTTAAAATCTCAATGCTGTCAATCTCAGGCTATAGCCAATGACATGGTACAACTCACTATGATTAATTGGTTGTTCAATAGTCTTGGTCTCTTGTACTATGTTACTTTCTGATTGCAGTACTCTAAAAGGGAAATTTTTAGTGTTTCTTTAAGTGTAATAAAAAAGACTTATTAAGGTTTTCTGATTAAACATACTTCTGTCCAATCTTAACAGACACCACAGACTAACTAAGAGACTACCAGTGAGAGAGAAGGAAGACAATGATAATGTCTTTTGGGTGCACAAGATATCTTTAGAATCCAAACTATCTCTTATGGGCTTAAACATGGTAAAACTGTAGACATTCAACAATTAATAACATAAAATCATTCCATAAATGCCAGGTGCGTACTAATTGACACACACACACACACACACACACACACACACACACACACACACACACACATGCCCATGAGTCAGTGAAAGAAGATCATCAGCAGTTCCAGTGAGATGGACATGGGTGCGATCATGTACCTGTTCAGGTACTCTGTATGCACGTACATTGTCTAATATGTGACGGGGTGGAACTGTACCCAAAGCTCTGCGGAAGTTAAGGCATGCAATTCCAAAAGTCTACTGCCTTTTCAATCTCATGAATGAATAGAGAAAGCTGAGTCCTTATTAACTGCATCATTTGCTGTAACTTGTCACAGTTAAGAATTAAAAAACAGACTTGCAGCAATAAGCCATGATAAATAGTAATAGTCTGCGACGGCTCACCTGAAGATGATTGGCAGGTGCCCAGTTGAAATATCGTGCGAAGTATTGAACGATAACCGGCTGCAAGCCCGAAATTTGTTTGAACAGTAATGTGACCAGCCTCGTTTCTTTTATGTCGTGGTAATACCATTCATAATGACTGGGATGCCAAACAAGCATCTGGGTCAAGAAATTAGTCTCCCAAGAAGATATCACATTAACATCATATAACACCACTTTTGGATTTCATAATGGTCAGATTTGGTGAGGAAGAGCGTCCACAAGTTTCTTCAAGTATACCATGTGTAATTGCTTATTGATGACTAGCCGAATACCAAGGTTTGCACTGGTATGTATATTTTTCAATTCTGTTAGACTATCTCCTTTTTCCCCCTCTCTCTGTCCATGTCCTCTGTCTCCCTCTCTGTCCACCTCCTCCCCCCTCTTTTTCTGTACACCTCCTCCACCCCCTTTCTCTGTCCATCTCCTCCTGCTACTGTTTCTGTCCATCTGCTACCCTGCTACCCCCCCCCCCTCCTCTCTCTCTCTCTCTCTCTCTCTCTCTCTCTCGCTGCCCATCTTCTCCTTCCCTCATATGTATCTCCTGAACTATCTGACGTAGTGCGATTCACTTTGTAGGCACATTCACCAGCTTATGTGGATGCTGTCTTCTAAACGAGTTGTGAAAAGAGTTAGTAGCAAAGAAGCAATAAATGTAAACGTCTTGACGTCCGACATGATGAAACAGTTTTACTGCTTGAACAGCTAAACTATAGAAATTGATAATTTTTTTTGCTTTCATAATTTTGTGAAATATAACCTATACGGTGCCCTAACTACACTGAAGCTATCAATAAAAACCCCGTAGAATCTGAGCAATAGTTTTGGAGATTAGCGTGTTGGAAGAAATGACCAGACACTAGTGTAGTTGTAAAACTACCTAGTCTACCGTAGACTATCATAAGCAACATAGATGCGGTGGTCGTAGTTTTCCTAGTGGCTTTGGTCAGTTAAGGTCATTCCCGTGTTACCTATTCATAAGGCGTGTTGCATACCAATCGGGCGTTGCCTCATAACGATTGCTTCCTTTACATGTGTGATCAGTGTGATACTAGATTCCCCGAAAAAACCAAAAGCGCTAATAACCATCTAGAAACTGAGTGAGAATACATAAAGGGCCGTGTAAGCTACGAAACACTTCGTTCCACATAGTTATCCTCCTGTCTTTTACTTAAAAATAAACGGTGTGTACAGAAAGATTGAACGTACCAGTGTTTAATTCAGGTTTCATTCGAACACTGTCGATTTTTAACGTGAAACAGTGGGATGTTGTAGATAAAGAAAACAATACAGATTTATAACACAGCGCTAGAAAATGCAATTTCTTCAACAAGAAGGTAAAATTAAAAAAAGCACAAAACACAAACATATCCAACATCGCTTCAATACTTCGTTGAATTTATATAAAACATGTTTGTTATCCATAAACAACTTCCACATATATCAATGATAACAGGAAACTCTTGTCTTTGATCATGATGGCGAAAGTTCTACTGGGTATGAAAGGACAACAACAGCTATATATATTTTCTATGTTTGTGCATGTACACTGCACTAGCGTCAAAAGTTAGGCGATCAACAATTATTACTTATAAAATGCAATTCATATTTTGTAAGATTATAAAATACACAATGGACTAATGCTGAACGATGTGCGGTTTAATTATGTGGGAAAAAAGGAGTCGTCGGCTCCCTGTTTCTCTTACACATTCATTTATGTTTCTTTTCCTAACAGTGCTACCAATACTGCTGGTAATCCCAACGAGTTAAAATTTCATAGAGTGGCTGAGATATTAGTTACAGCGCTCCTAGCGGCAACCAACGCTAACTCGGCCGCCATGTTCTCCTTAGTCAAAACATTAGGAAAGCGTTACTGTTGTTTGTGTTGGAAGTGTGTCAGATGTTGTGATATTACTGCAATATTTAACTTTTCTAGTTGACTTTTTTGTTACAAAATATGAAGTCAACATGCCTGCAGTGTGTTGAACTGCACAAATCGCAGCGATAAAACAACAAATATTTCATATTATAAGTAAGTATATTAGTACCGAAATTCGACACACGTTTTTTAATGTTTATTAAAGAGTCATTTGCATTGGAACTGTAATTATGCTTAAGACAAATGCAGGAAGTAATTTATTTATCGTTGATTACAGATTTCCTTTAAAAGATAAGAAAATTACAAAAAGATGGGTTATAAATATGAAGGGAGAAAACTGGTTTCCTACTACAGCCAGTTACCTCTGTTCAGCTCATTTTGAAGAGAAATATGTGTACCACACAAATGTCCAGAGGCGCCTTTTGTCAAAACCAGTACCTACTAACTTTAACTTTCCACCACATTTACAAAAGCAAGATAAAGTATTACGACCACAACCCAGAAAGCGATCTTTCGACAATTTGCAAGATAGTGCTATTACAGTGACATCATTAGCACAAAGTAAGTCAATAATTTAATTTTACTCCGTGTTCTTATTACTTTGAATTACATACTTTCTATTATAATCTTATGGTGTAACTCTGTTATAAACTTATGGTGTAACTACATTCTTTCAGTGCCTGTCGGACCCACATCTGTTTCTGCTGACCACAATTACTGTCTGCCAAGCCCTAACAAGTTGAAAACACAATATAACAGAGTACAAGCAGAGAATGTGCGACTAAAGAAGCAGATAAAGCAAATGAAGCGACTTAGTGTACGACACAAAAGAAGAATAGTGCAGTTACAGACTTCAGTTGCTGGTTTGAGAAGAAGGCTATGTAGTTCAGTTTCTGATATATTAAACAGTGAACATGTAGTTGGTTTGTTGAAGGAGCTATTGGAACTTCAGTGCAGTGCTAAAGTATGCCATTATTCTCAGCAAATAAGGAAATTTGCCCTGACCCTACACTTTTATTCTGCCAAGGCATACAGCTACTTACGAAAATTTGTGAAATTACCCCACCTAAGAACGCTTCGACTTTGTTATTGAATTACTATGCTTGTGTTAACTACTTGTAACACATATTTCAAATAAATTCTCGTTCACAGTGTACTGGTTTTTGAGGCTTTGACTGTTTACTTTGAAATAGCGCCTGTTACTGTTTCTAATAGTTAACCACAGCATGTTTAGAAGTTTCACCGTAATATTCTTGTGGTACCTGCTCAAATTGCATTAATTTATGGGCAACAAGTAACGTTATAGTGGATGGACAGACTTATTTGAGTTGTCTTGTAGTGTTATCTACATCGAAAAGTTTAGCCATATTTCGACAAAAAAATCCCTTTTTGCTGTCAGTGTACACTGAAATCACTGCTGTCTATTGCTTGTTTTAGAAAAAATAAAGCTAGTATGGGCTATTTCAAGTTAGTCAAACGCAGTTACAAGGGGGCGGGACACAGCAGACGAATGCCTTGACTAAAGAAAACATGGCGGCCAGAACTTCAATTTGCTTCAAACATGGCGGACCTATAGCCACTCTATGAAATTTTAACTCGTTGGGTAATCCCGCCATTTACTAAGCCATTTATTTGGTGTACCAAAACTACTAGTATAGAAGTTTAGATCCCGTATAGCTACCAAACTGCGGTTGTTTTTATCGCTAAGTTTCATCCACTGTTCGAGAAAGTCCCAGATATTTTCTGTGAGGTTAAAATAGCGTGATTTGGCAGACTAGTACCGGTGCTATATAGCACCTGAGTTCTCGTTAAACGAGGAACGTATGCACGCAGCCCCGCCGCCACGGTAGCTCAGCGTGTTCGGTCAGAGAGTGAGCTGCCCTCTGAAATAAAAAAAAAAACTGAGTTAGTCGATCAACGACGAACTGAAACGGGTGTCTCGGCCGGATCTGCCCCGTATAGGGCCTTCCTGTCAATGACGCCAAACGCTCATTTCCATTACCGTTACTTCAGTGAGTACGCTCAAGTCATGAGACGAAAAACTTTCCCAAAACATCACAGAACCGCCTCCAGCCCGAACTAGACGTTGCCGGTTAAACACTTTCTTGGGCCATCTACGCACTAGACAACTTGCACCTTTAGGAAAGAAGCAAAATGGCGACTCTTTGGACTACATTGTACACCTCTAGCCCGATTCTGCTCAATTTATGTATTTTTTTACCCATGGAAGAGGTGCAGCTTTTTGTGCCTCTGTGAGTAATGACCTTTTGCGAAGCGCCCAACTGCTAATGGCCATTGAATGTAATTTTTCTTCGCAATGTTCATTTGGAAACTGGTTAATATGGAGCTGCATTTACTGTCAACAGAAATACCTGTCGAGTGTGACACCGTTTGTCGTTGACATGGCATAACACTCGTCTACTATCCATGTCGTTTACAATATTTATACAGCCACTGTTCTTATGCCGTGTTACGTGGCTTCGAGTGGTACTTCGACACCATTCCTCTTAGACACGTTGACCATGTTGATACGCGGAATGTTCAAAAAATTCCGAAACATTTGTAATTTGGCGCCAGTGGTGTGCTGGAGGGAAATGCGGTTGCATCCCTGCGCACGCCTGTGTTTAATGTGTAACCGCCGAAAGTTTCATTGTTGTATGGCTGTGGTTGTTGTTCAGCGCTATATTGAGTAGAACGTCGTGTCACACAGTTTGTGAATTTCGAGATACCGAGTTAGAGGAGCAACGCGTCTGCATTTAATTTTGCGTGAAACTCAGGAAAACATTCGCAGAGACACCAAATGATGCAGGAAGCCTACGGCAGTGAATGCTTATACCGTATTCCGTGTTATGTCTGGTTCACACGGTTTAAAAATGGCCGGACGTGAGTTAAAGATGACCCTCGTTCAGGACGCCCTTCGCTGGCCGCTGATGGCCGAGCGGTTCTAGGCGCTTCAGTCTGGAACCGCGCGACCGCTACGGTCGCTGGTTCGAATCCTGCCTCGGGCATGGATATGTGTGATGTCCTTAGGTTAGTTAGCTTTAAGTAGTTCTAAGTTCTAGGGGACTGATGATCTGAGATGTTAAGTCCCATAGTGCTCAGAGCCATTTGAACCATTTTTGAAGGACACCCTTCGCCGTCTACTGACGACGCTAATGTCGGGAACGTCAACGAAACTGCGTGTCAATCGGAAACTGACTGCCTGAGAGATTGCAGAAGAATGTAACATTTCAGTTGGATCATGTCGTGAAATCCTGACACAGCATATTTGAATGCATCCTGTTGCCGCCAAGTTCGTCCCAAGGCTGATGAGGCAAGAACAGGAAGACCGTCGACTCGCAGTCTCTGAAGAGTTTACGGATCGTGGTGACGAGACGTGGGCCTACAGTTATGATGTTGAGACCAAGATTCAGTCGTCAGATTGGATGGGGAAAGGTTCTTCAAGACCCAAAAAAGGTCATCAGGTGGGGTCAAATGTTAAAACCATGCTGATAGTTTCCTTTGACTTTGAAGGACTAGTTCATGATGAATTCGTGCCACAGGGATAAACTGTTATTCATTGGAGGTATGAATTAAAAAACGCTTTCAGTCACAACTTTTCGTCTTTTATTGAGTACACGATGCATTTCGGGCCCTGTGGGTCTACCATCAGGTATAATTTGTCTTAATACAAATTACACCTTAATACAAATTACACCTGATGATGGACACACAGGGTTCGAAATGCATACTGCACTTAATAAAACACGAAAAGTTGTGACTGAAGGCGTTTTTTAATTCACACCCCCGGTGTATTGAATACAGTTACGTTTGAAGCTGCGAAATATGGATAAAATTAAACTGTTATTCGATGGTACTAGCGGGATGTGTTGCAGCGTCTGCGAGAAAATGTGAGATGGAAATGGCCTGCAACGTAGCGAGACAATTCGCGGCTCTTGCATCACGATAACGCATCCGCACATTCGTCCCTGTTGGTGCGTGACTAGTGCACAAAAGACAAAATCACTGTGCTGCGTTATCCTCCTTACTATCCAGACCTGGCTCCTGTAGAATTCTTTTATTTCCAAATTTGAAAACCCCGTTGCAAGGACGAAGATTTGCAACGATAGGCGAGATAAAAGAAAATTGGCAAGAGGCGTACGAAGCCTGCTTCCGGAAGTAGAAACGGCGTTGGGAGCGGTGTATCAACTGTGGAGGAGAATATTTCGAAAGAGACCATGCACAATAAGTAAAAAGTAAGCCCAGAAAAATTTTGTGGACAAAGCTCTGGAATCTTTTGCACAGATCTCGTACAGCAACAAATTGGGCAACTTCATTCACCATGTGGTCATGGCCTTCTTCAAACTTGATAGCTCTTTTCTGCATTCTGTCACTTCTGCACTTCGACCCATCTGACTACGGTGATACCACACAACGCGTTGGCGGATACTTGTACATACTATTTCACTGCCGTGAGTTACATCGGCAGTTGAGGTTTACATGACTGCCTGGTAACAGGTCTGCAGCATCAGCAGGGATGATAAATATTTTCTCCCCTGAGTTTATATTGTATACCCACAAAATGGTTCAAATGGCTCTGAGCACTATGGGACTTAACTTCTAAGGTCATCAGTCCCCTAGAACTTAGAATTACTTAAACATAACTAACCTAAGGACATCACACACATCCATGCCCGAGGCAGGATTCGAACCTGCTACCGTAGCGGTCGCGCAGTGCCAGACTGTAGCGCCTAGAACCGCTCGGCCACCCCGACCGACCGTATACCCACATTTTACCACTGATTCTACTGCTGAGTGACATTCTTCATAGACATTGCGACAAAAAAAAAAAAAAATGTTCAAATGGGTGCGAAATCTTATGGGATTTAACTGCTAAGGTCATCAGTCCCTAAGATTACACAGTACTTAACCTAAATTATCCTATGGACAAACACACACACACCCATGCCCGAGGGAGGACTCGAACCTCCGCCAGGACCAGCCGCGCAGTCCATGACTGCAGCGTCTTAGGCCGTGCGGCTAATCCACATTGCGACATTACCAACATCTTCAACGTGATAATTCGTAACTACTAAATGGTATCATGTCGTAGGTTCGGGATGGCAGTGGTTTTTTTTTTTTCGTATTAGATTTCACCCATTAGATCCACAACTTTCGACAAGGGAAAATTCGCTTGTCCGATTCTCTTATGAAATAGTGAAATAAGACGTGGACCCACTCATTTCAATAATAACGACATAATGTCCAGTTGTACCGCACCCGTTTTTGCCTATCCAATAGGTAGATATATCACACTCATTTCACTACACAATTGTACGTGTAAATTATACCTGATTAGAATTTATATCAGTTTAGCTTTTGAAAATGTCCACGCAATATCTGAGGATTCCAAGAAGAATCCAGACGTTTAAAAGACTGTAGCGGTTCGGAACACTGGAATGTTACAAACAGATAATGCGCCAGGAAAGATCTGAAAACTCTGAACGTTCAGAACTTCAAACGTCTATAACTTAACCCACGAATTGGTGCACCAGTAATGTCATGGACAGTATTTGTAAGCATACGAATGAAAACTGTGGTTAACTTATCCTAATTTAGTTTTTCCTTAGTTGATCTAAGTAGTTTCTTCTGTAACCTGTCTATCTTTCTAAACTGAAAAGAAACACTGTGTTGATAGCGACGTAACCCTTGACAAGAATTTGAACACTAAATTGAAAAATTACTTTTGCACGACTTGTTTAGAGCACTTTTTCGCTTATCTTTGACATTTATGTTCTATTCGAGTTGCTAAAACCAGATAAAAATGTAGTTACCCATTCGAGTTAGAATGGATGAACCCATTTACGAACCATGAGTGAAACGAGCTTGTGGTCAACAGCAGGACTCATTTATTTGCATACTTCCTCCTCTCTTTCAATTTACTTCCCTTTCAATTTACTTCCCTTTCAATTTACTTCCCTTTCAATTTACTTCCAATAATGAGTGGCTTTTTACTTACACTACATTTTCTTTTATTTCGGCGCATCTGGTGTAGTTTCCGAACATCAAGCTTCATATCTTTGAATGGGTCTAACAATACACAAGGTACAGACGAAAGAAATTTTGCGATGAGAGTTTCATGTCAGAAGCGAACACTTCGTATATGTAGTAAATCTGGTCTCTTAGTTCAGAATTCACCAAGGAGCGGTTATAATTTGAAGAAAACTGAAGAACTTATAATCTCCGCTTGCTACTAAAGATGAACAGTTTTATCTCAAAGGAAAGAAAAATCTAAAGACTTTTGGATATATCTCGATTTATTCCGTGGGTCTTTTCTAGAAAATGCGTACTTACCCTCGTCTGATAGCATACATGATGCAATTAATTAGGAAATTCTAAACTGACTTTACATGTTACTTGCACTGTTCTGTAGAAGCCTCAGAATCCTACGCTGTATCAAGTCAGCTTGCTTGTCATAGCAACTAATATGCAAAGTAAATTGCTGAAGTGAACATTTTGTGTTGCAATTTGGTGATTATAGTAACAGAGTAACTTCCTGGGCAGTGACAACAGAAGACTTGTAATTTTCTACAGTGCACTAAAATAATGATGAATTAGAACTTAGTATTTCTTATATGAGTTTCCGAAATGCACACGTGATGCACCACATATTCATCAGCAAAAAGAAATCTAGATCGTTTCGTCCTCTTCTCATTCTTCTCTCATACTTCGTAGAACCGTGTAGTAGGAGAAAGACAGCTTGATGAGCTGAAAATAAAGTTCCATCAATATTCTGCGAATGATGTACACAGGCATGTTTGTTTTGTAAGTTCACCAGATGTCGCTACTGTAGGCATACACAAGTCTTCACGGATTAATTGAAAAACGCAAAATAAACGTGATACAATCGGTAAAGTCTGCAATGGACTTATAAGGTATAAGAGGCATTACAGTAATAGAAAGCGATGAAATAAAACACGACAAAAGCTAGACTGTTAAAAAGAGGAAGAGTTAAGAGACAGTAATTGACATATACTCAAGTGCCAATATTATAGATAATGACATACATAATAAACAGCTTTCATAATACACAGAATTATATAAAAACTATAAAAAATAGCTAAAGAAGCCACAATGAAAGAAAACATACTGCCGCACGTAATCAGCGTCGTCTGTTAGCGCTAAAGTCAGAAATACAGAACTACGCATAGGCGAGAAGTGGTGAGAGGAACGTGACCGCCACAGGGCCCCTCGTACTCTGCGGCACGCCGTTGCAAGAAAAGAATCATAAAACTCCGTACCAGTGCATGAACAAGATTATCTTGTTAATGCAGTGTATTATGTAAACAGAGAAGGAACAAGAAAATACTACAGTTATGCGCACAACATACGAAAACGAAGTCGGTATGTAAGGCATTCTATACTAGATGAAACTATTGTATATATAACAGAGGCGTTCAGTGACTGAAGTTCTCCTCCCCAACACCCAATGTGGTTTTCGATATTCTTTCTCGGCCGATGACCAACTCCTACGCCTCACTCATCTTCTCTCCCTCCAGATTAACTCCCGTCGCTCCGCCATTTTTGTCACCTTCGACTTCGAAAAGGCTTACGACCGTGTCTGGCATCCTGGTCTCCTGTTTAAACTCCAGACCTACGCCCTTCCTGTCAATTATATGCATCTGATTGCCTCCTTCCTCTCCCACCACCCCTCCTATGTTAACATCCATAACACCGATTCCCACACCTTCTACCTCTCTGTGGGTGTGCGCCAGGGCTCTGTCCTCTCCCCTCTCCTCTACCTCCTGTACACGGCAGAGATGCCCCAACCATCCGCCCCCCCCTCCCTCCTGCAGTATGCCGAGACACCGCATTCTTTTCCCTCTCTTCTGCACCCCAACGGTTCCAACGCCTTATCCAGAATCACCTTGACCTTTTTGCCACATGGTGTAACCAGCGGCTCCTAAAAATCAATCCTTCCAAGACCCATGCAATCACCTTAGGTTGTACCACTGGCTCCTTCTGGCTCCTGGATTTCTCCCTTACCATATGCACCCGTCCTGTCCGCCTCTGCCCCTCCCTCACTTACCTTGGCCTCACCATTGACCGTCACCTCACCTGGATCCCTCATCTCCACTCCATCCAATCCACAGCCCACAACCGCTTCCAACTCCACAAACTCCTCTCTGGCTGTACATGGGGGTTAAACCCCCCTACCATCCTCCACACCTTCAAATCCTTAATCCATCTCATCCTCTGTTATGCCAGTCCCGCTTGGATATCCGCCCCACCCCGACAAATTCTATAAGTCCCTCCAGATCCTCGAGCGCCACGCACTCTGGCTCGCTTTCCATATATGCCTCCCATCCCCCACACAGATTGCCTACGACCTGATTCCTTTCCCCATCTGCTCCTTTTCCTCGAACATATCTGCATCCTCTACACCTCCCGCCACCTTGATCCTCCTCATCCCCTGGTTGCTCCTCTCCTCTCCAACTCCCACCCTCTGCTGTGCCTTCACCGTTGTGCCCCCCCCCCTACCCCTACCCTCCACCTCAACACCATCTCCTTTCCCAAGGTGGCTTCCATTGACTCCCCTTCGAGATGATGCCCTCTCTCCCTCCATTTATCTCTCCTATCAACTCTGATCCTCACCTTCCCCTCCCTTCCTCTGTCCTTTTCCCAGGCTCACTCTCTCCCCCTTCCATCCTGTTTTTCTCTGCCTACCCTTTCTCTGCTCCCCTTCTCTCCCCCAAGTCCTTTTGCTCTCCCATCCACTGCCTTTCCCACTCCTTCTCGTGTCCGCCCAGCCCCTCCCTCTTTCTATGTACCCTCCCTCCGTCAGCTCCCCCTTTTTTTCCTTTCCTCTCCTCCGCCCTTTTCCCCCTCATTGGTCCGCCCCCCCCCCCCCCCCCCACCCATCTGCCGCCGTGTCGCCTGCATAGTGCCGTTTTAAGTGAGTGTTCAGTGTTGTGCGTCTCCTGTCAGTGTTTCTAACAGCCACCATACTGTTACTAGTTGTGTTTTTTTTATGTCGTGCGAACAGAAACCAGACTGTCGTCGTGCTTTTTAAATTGTGCCTGTCTATTTACTATATATTTTAATCAGCATCGCCGACAGTTTTGTTTTTATATTTTCTGCGTATCTTTCTCCCCATGTTTCAGTTTTTAACAGTCACCGTTTTATTGCCTGCTTTTGTTTGTTTTTCATATCTCCTGAGTCTCTGGGGGGGGGGGATAGAAATCTAATAAAGAAAAATAAAAAGACTGAAGTTAAATATTGAGAATCAAAGCAAAGTACGCATTGGGCACGAAATTGCTCCTCCAATTAAGCACTTTTGTTGGTTTTTTCATTTTTTGCAGTGTAAATTTCAAGCTTCTTTAATGAATTAACAGAACGGCCTTTTCCCGCTCTATGGAGAATACGCATACAATTCTTAATGCTCCACATAGAATGACCAGTTTCAGATACTTCATACTTAAAGCGTACAAATGTTTATTCTGCGAGTAATACTTTTCATTTTGATTTATTTTATTGTTTTAAACTGTAGACAATCTGCTCGTGTACTTATGCTTCCCCATATTTTGCTGCAGATCTGAAGATGGTCATTATAAACTGATCTGGTAATCTGTGACCATAGACGCAAAGTAAAGGAAATTTATTCTATATTCGAGTCACTGTTTTATTCGCGACAATGTCGTAGCTTTTGAAAGATTTGAAGCAATGTTCGAATGTTTGGGAAGAAATCTCCGAGCGTGTCCCTAATGCTTCGATTGCTTTCTCCGTTTTGTCACTCTGATCAACATTTTCCCATTTCTTGTTCCTTTCCTCGAATTTACTTTCTACAACACGTTCTGAACTTCGGAGGTCACTACTATAGACGTGAACAGTGGACTGCACGTCTGAGAAGTTGACTTTAATATTGAATTTCGGGAAAAGGTGTTGCAACAAAAGACACTAATTCCGGTGTCTGGAAAAAAAGTTCTGACAATCCACTGTGCAACATCTCAATGCAAGGGATGTAAAGACTAATGCCGAAGTATTCCTCACTTGTTACGTAAGCAGTGTTCTCACGATGTAGTTGTCTTCCAACCAGACGTGGTAATCAGATGTGGACATCAGTCTCTTTACGAAGCTCTGCAACCTGAAGAAATAGCTGCTGGAATTCATCAGTAGCAATTTGTCTTCTTCCAGCCAATATACTGACGACATTTTCAACCACACAAAAATCTCACGCAAATACAGATTTAGTAATGTTACTAAACTATTCTCAATTCAATCTGCTTTACAAGAGTTGAAGCCTGATATAATTTCGTGAATCTTCCTTTGCTGTTTTCGTCAACTTTTTTACACCTATAACTCTATCCATTTGACTTTCAGTCATAATCAAGAATGAATAATATTAAGAAAGCATTTTGGTACTTGTATAGCCCAAACGTTTCGGAGGACTTGGGGTGGGGGATGGAGGGGTACACGGAGCCCTTTCCCTCCGCCCCGTCCCGTACGGGCCTGCTCAGAACTCACCTTAAGCGATTGTTGAGAGGGATGGAAATTATGTGGAGAAATGAAAATATTGTTCCTAAAGGATGTATCTACACACTGTAAAACTTTCAAACATGTAGAATAAAAGATGGATTTTAAAAAAGAATAGTGTGCATTTCTTTTGGAGTTACCCTTGTAGTTCTGGAAGTAACTGAAAAAACACGCAATGAGACGAACAGAAAAGCCACTTCTATTCAAAGACGATAATTACACTGAACATCGCAATTTATGATGGTCCACTGGACATCATAAAAGGCGTGACAAAGTTCTTAATAGGATGTTTAATCACCATGGATAACAAGACACGCTCTGAAACGTCCCCCCCCCCCCCCCCCCCCATCATGGCTACAAGGTTGAAGAGGAGTTCTGATGGCAGGGTATTCCACTACTCAGCCAGCGAGTTTGCAACTGCTGGGTGGTCGTGCATGTGGACATGTTCCAATACGTCTTCCCAACGCATGCCATCCGCTCTCGATGACTTTAGGTCGGGGGGCATGGGTAGGCCAGTCCTTTCGCAGAATATCCTGTCGTTGTAAGCGTTCTTCCATCACTGCTGTTCGATGTGATCCACAAAAATGAAGTTCGAAAGCAACAAGGAAAAATACACACGGGGAAAGAGTACAGTGTCACAAGAACATTGACAGGTGCGTGTACCGTGTTCAAAGATTCAGAGGTCAGTACGCCCATGCAACATTATGCTCCCCCACATCATAACACTTGAACCACGAAAACAAACATGTTCTTGGGAACATTACGTGTTCCCACCTCTCGCCTTATGAGGACAAAAATGGTTCAAATGGCTCTGAGCACTAAGGGACTTAACATCTGAGGTCATCAGTCACCTAGAACTTAGAACTACTTAAACCTAACTAACCTAAGGAAATCACACACATCCAAGCTGGAGGCAGGATTCGAACCTGCGACCGTAGCGGTCGCGCGGTTCCAGACTGAAGCGCCTAGAACCGCTCGGCCACACCGGCCGGCCTTTTGAGGACAGGTCCAGTATTGTCGAATTGGTCGTTTTGGTGGCCCAGGCGTTGTGGTGTGCAGAGGAATAATGTTACATGGACTTAGTGACCTCTAAATCTTTGAACACGGTACACTCACCATTCACGTTATTGTGACACTGTACTCCTTCCTCATGCACAATCATTTCCAACGATGCAGATGTAGGAGCTCTTGCAACCAGTAAATACTGACTTGGTTGTAACACGTCTCTCCCGCTGAGTCCAGACGTGTTGTGTAAGAGTCACGAGGAGAGTGTTGTCGTATTGCTCGAATTTTGTCACCGATGACAAAATTCGAGCATTACCATCACACCGTAGTGAATAGACATTGAAAGGAGGCCTTTGTGGATGAGGAACTTATATTGCAAATATAAGAGAATCACGAATGGCATTGGTAAAGTGCAGAATGAAAGCTCAGAGGAGATTTTCCCTGTATGTCCACAAATACTAGTGCCTAACAGAACCAACAGTTTGTCATCACATCAGGATACATCGTGTACAAAATTTATTTTCGTTTTTATTCCACAATACAACGCGATGTAAGGCGTCAGCCGTTGGGTCTATAACAAATCGCGGTTCGGCAGAAATCAAAACATGTCTTCTATATCAGAAAGCATGAGATATTTTTCGTATTACTCATTATACTCAAACACGTATTATGTTCGAATAGAATGACTTTTCGAGAGACTAGAAATCTACTCTGTAGGAATCAGTATGGGTTTCGAAAAAGACGATCGTGTAAAACCCAGCTCGCGCTATTCCTCCACGACAATCAGAGGGCCATAGACGCGGGTTCCCAGGGAGATGCCGTGTTTCTTGACTTCCGCAAGGCGTTTGATACAGTTCCACACAGTCATTTAATGAACAAAGTAAGAGCATATGGACTATCAGACGGATTGTGTGATTGGATTGAAGAGTTCCTAGATAACAGAACGCAGCATGTCATTCTCAATGGAGAGAAGTCTTCCAAAGTAAGAGTGATTTCAGGTGTGCCACAGGGGAGTGTCGTAGGACCGTTGCTATTCACAATATATATATAAATAACCTTGTGGATAACATCGGAAGTTCACTGAGGCTTTTTGCGGATGATGCTGTAGTATATCGAGAGGTTGTAACAATGGAAAATTGTACTGAAATGGAGGAGGATCTGCAACGAATTGACGCATGGTGCAGGGAATGGCAATTGAATCTCAATGTAGACAAGTGTAATGTGCTGCAAATACATAGAAAGAAAGATCCTTTATCATTTAGCTACAATATAGCAGGTCAGCAACTGGAAGCAGTTAATTCCATAAATTATCTGGGAATAGGCATTAGGAGTGATTTAAAATGGAATGACTGTATAAAATCAATCGTCGGTAAAGCTGGTTCTAGACTGAGATTCATTGGAATAATCCTAAGGAAATGCAGTCCGAAAACAAAGGAAGTAGGTTACAGTACACTTGTTCGCCCACTGCTTGAATACTGCTCACCAGTGTGGGATTCGTACCAGATAGGGTTGATAGAAGAGATAGAGAAGATCCAACGGAGAGCAGCACGCTTCATTACAGGATCATTTAGTAATTGCGAAAGTGTTACGGAGATTATAGATAAACTCCAGTGGAAGACTCTGCAAGAGAGACCCTCAGTAGCTCGGTACGGGCTTTTGTTGAAGTATCGAGAACATACCTTCACCGAGGAGTCAAGCAGTATATTGCTCCGTCCCACGTATATCTCGCGAAGAGACCATGAGGATAAAATCAGAGAGATTAGAGCCCACACAGAGGCATACCGACAATCTTTCTTTCTACGAACAATACGGAACTGGAATAGAAGGAAGAACCGATAGAGGTACACAAGGTACCCTCCGCCACACACCGTCAGGTGGCTTGCGGAGTATGGATGTAGATGTAGATGAAGTTTCTACTAATTAAAAAAATTGTATTTATCATTTTCAATCTTCAGATAGCGAAAATATCACATGAAACATTTTGTATTACAATATGGCCAAAAGGAAGAATTAGACACAGGAGGGGGAAATAGAGGTTTGTTGCTTTAATTTTGGGCACCAGTGTACATAAGAATCAAAACTGCAAAATCATAATATACCGCTGGAACTTTACCACAGCTGATTTTAGAAGTGCCTCCTCTTGCAGAGTCTTCCACTGGAGTTTATCTATAATCTCCGTAACACTTTCGCAAATACTAAATGATCCTGTAACGAAGCGTGCTGCTCTCCGTTGGATCTTCTCTATCTCTTCTATCAACCACTTCTGTGAAGACGCGTCAGAGGTGAACGTACAGCAGATCATCGTCACTAAAGGCCACTCTGCCGAAGCTGTCTGTACCCCGTTTGCCCCTACATAAGGCGTCCAGTGGATGCTGAGAGGTCAGCTGCCAGTTGCCGTGCAGTACTGAGGCGGTACTCCTCCTATGGACCTCCACCGCCGAGAGTCAGGTAGGCGTCTTCTATGTGCCATACCGCACAGTGTGTGTGTACACAGCGATTGTGGATGTGGGACTAGCCGGAAAACACTATCCTGTTTGATAGGTGCCCTGACGTCATCTTTGGCGTGGTTGTCCGTTGACCTGAATGCCGTCTCCCGTGCAGAACGCGACATCTGTTGAGAGTGTGTATGCTTATATCGTGAATTAGACACAGGAGGGGGAAATAGAGGTTTGTTGCTTTAATTTTGGGCACCAGTGTACATAAGAATCAAAACTGCAAAATCATAAGATACCGCTGGAACTTTACCACAGCTGATTTTAGAAGTGCCTGCCCTTCCTGTGCACAGGGCCGACCACGATTGACGTCAGAAAGAGGGGACCGTTATTTGGCTATAAGGGCAAGACAGTACCGCCTCAGTACTGTACGGCAACTGGCAGCTGACCTCTCAGCATCCACTGGACGCCTTATGTAGGGGCAAACGGAGTACAGACAGCTTCGGCAGAGTGGCCTTTAGTGACGAAGACCTGCTGTACGTTCACCTCTGACGCGTCTTCACAGAAGGGAACATGCCGTCAACATGCTACTTGCACGGTCGAACAGTAGGCTGATTCTGTTCACAGATGAGTCCAGATTTGGTCTCGAGAATGACTCTCGACGGGTTCGCATCTGGAGGGAACGTGGAGTACGTTTTCAGGACCCAAAAATTGCGGAAAGAGACCGATATCGAGGAGGATACCTAATTGTGTGGGCAGGGATTATGTTGACCTCTCGGACATCTCTTCATCAAATTACATGGGTGAATCGGCAAGGTTTAACTACTGTCAGGAATCGTGATGACATCTTGGGACATCACGTACGGTTGTTGCGAAGTGCTATGGACCCAGACTTCGTATTGATGGACGATGATGCACGACCTCATGGAGCACGGGTGGTTGATATTTTCTTGGAAAAGGATGATATTGCACGCATGGCGTGGCCTATTCGCTCACCCGATTTAAGGCCCAAAGAGCATATCTGGGATGCACTAGAGAGACGGGTTGCATCACGTCAGCATCGATCAACCACTCTCCAAGACTCGCGAGCAGCTCTGCAGGAAGAATTGGCGTTATTGTCTTAATATGAGGTTGATGGCATCATTCACATCATGCCCCGTCATTGTCAGGCCTGTACTGCTGCCAGAAGTGGTCACACCCCATACTGAGCACCTTAACCAGTTGTCAGAATGTGTGTGTAAACCCGTTAAGTTGGGAAAAACGAAGAACGTTTTTGTGTACCGTTATGCATATTGCAGTTCTTTACGTTCTGTATTCTTCAAATTGTTTCTACTTTACTGCCACTGTGTATGCTGTTTTGTAGCAAAATACATACAACGTTGCAAAATTTCAATTTGTTGCTTTAATTTTGGACACGAGTGTATACCAGTACCGGATCTAAGGAATTAAATATTTAAATCGATCTAATGTGTTACTGCGTTTGTCTCACTATACAGCATAACATTTCTATCACAAGATGACTGTAAATTTCAGATAATGTATATTTTCATGTGAGTGGGCGGATAAAAATGTGTGGTCTGTTGGTTCCGTATATACCCTACGAATAGCAAAAAATTCGGAAGTTATTACAAGTTTTAGAAAAGTGTTAACGCAACTCACATCAACGAAAGTTGCGACGTTGAGTGTATAGAACCAGCCGCCCTTGAAGGTGAAAGCCTTCTGTGAACGCCATATGATGATGACGATGCTTTTCTGCGACGAAACGTCCCAGTCCTCCCAGCCGCTGTCGTATGCTGCGTCACCCACTTCTAGACCCTGATTGTTCAAAAAAAGAAAAAAAGGTGACGTATTTTCAGAAGTTGTTCTCATTTAAATTTATCGATTGAGATAAGAAAGTGACTACTGTACTATATCATACACTTGTGAACAGCAGTAACGATGCAAAAATTAGATGAGAAAAAAATAACATAGGGAAAATTTCTCATCAAATAGATATGGAGTTGAATTACAACAATGTTTATTTTCATTTACTAACTAAAACCAATTATTATTATTTTGTATGTACTATACGCTGTTCTTTAATGTATTCTTTGCTGATGTTACAATGACAAGTTAATGTATAAAATCTATATACTATATTCACTCTCATCAACAACTGCCGGAAACGAAACATGATACTAGTACATGAAACGAAGAAGATTTTCAGTAAAGATAAATAGCAGGAACCGAATTCACCTGTAGCCAGGGCACATAGCAGTTTTCACCCCAATGACAGTCTACTTTTTCGCTTACGTGTTCCATACGTTTTACCCCTTCTCTTATTTACACACACGGATGTTGCTATTCTCTGTGTTTCCGATGAGGCTCACGTACAACATGAGGGAAAATAAACTTTCGAGACAGTGTGTTGTTTATCTTCCCATCAAACACTCACAGGCTTTACCACAAACACCGCACTAGCTAATTATTAACAGCTTTCCCTTCATGATCTATAGCGCACTTCCAAGGCTGAATTAGTTTCTACATGCTTGGAATATATTATCAGGTTTGAAGCTGAAGTCGTGAAGTCAAGCTGAACAGCATTTACTTTAGTGGAAGAGTTCCTCTGACGATTTCTGTATACGGAAGAGAAAAATCATGAGAATACACGATCGTAGAGCGTAGGGATATTAGTGACAGATGAAAGAGGAGGGTGGAAAGGAGGGCGATTATTGTTACGTTGCCTTGTCACATATTTTTTCCAATTTCGGACAAAAATCACATTAGCTGTTACTGGAAAGTAATGTCAGAGTGTATGGTTACATTCACAGCACACAATCAGCAAAATATGAAATCTTTATTGTTCTAATAGAAGCATAAAATGAGTCATGTGCGCATGAGCAGAAACTTTTGTGCTTCCTTGTTGCGGTTCAGTAGTTACTTTCTGTTTTTGATGTTACACAAACCCACAATTTTTCGTCGTCAGTAAATATCTTGGATAGCAATTGTTCTCTTTACAAGTTAACTTCTGACACAAAACGTAGCTACAGCAGTGGTGAATTTTAATGGTGCTCACTTGCAGCGTATGGTGTTCGTGGCATGTCAGGTTTTTAATTTATCGTGAAATGCAATAGTGGTTGGCCATCTTACCGGATGACTGGCGGAGATTCCTATGAATCAGAGTGTTCGGAAATTCTTTATCAAAGGCCGAAACTTTCCACACGTTTTCGTATTACTACTATTCTTGCCTAAGCATATCGCACCAAATTTTGGTCTCATCAGAGGATCCTTATTTTGTTTATATGCCTGAAAAAAGCAAAGTGTTTTAAAGCAAAAATTATGATTTAAGTAATTGGGCATAAACATTATGTTGTTTCTACTGCGATTTCTCGTTTTTATCTCAGTTGCTAATATGTTTCGTTCTACAAATCATTTTTATAGATTATTTAATACCGGCCCCTGTGACCGAGCGGTTCTAGGCGCTTCAGTCCGGAACCGCACTGCTGCTACGGTCGCAGGTTCGAACCTAGCTGGCACGGTAGCTCGGCGTGTTTGGTCAGAGAGCTGGTTGGCCTCTGTAGTAAAAAATCTGGGTGGAAGCATCAACAAACGAACTTGAACGGATATCATGTGACGTCATGATGATCTCAGATGTTAAGTCCCATAGTGCTTGGAGCCATTTGAACCAGTTGTTGATTAGTTAATGGGTGGACTGCATTGAATCTGCTGCATGATGTTTTAATGAAGTTAGTGAGAAAATTAACCCCTGTTGTTTCGTGAAACTTTTTCGTGAGTTCTTAAGAGTTTTTACGATTATCATGATTTTAGTGATGGAATGTGTTCAAAACCAAAGGCAAGATAAAAGTTACGGTGACGCCACAAAACATTCAGCTAAATTATTTACTTCTTATGTCCACCTGTTAGCTGCATATGGAGCGTAAGTGAGTTATCATGCATGTGTGACGGAGCAAGGCTGTGACATTAATGAAAAGCAAGCCCTACGCGACCATCATAAACAAAAGTAATGCGAATAACACACAGAAACTTTCAGTTTAGGGATGCACCACTACAGTAAAATCAGACATCGCTTAACAACAAGAGAAGCAAACAAACGAGAATACTATCACGAGCTTTAGGGTAGAGTCATTGACAATTCGCGTGATGAAACTATGAGTAGTTCGTAATAACTACATTAGTGACAACGCGACAGCGATGCACGTTTCACGGGATAACACTGCTTGTGCATGAAAAAAAGTAGTTGCCGCGTAAGGTCCAAAGGCTGTACTTCACATGGCACAGGTGCGGTCAAACATGTTAGGCAGAAAAACTAAGAAGTAGTGCTGTATTACAATAGTTCCTTTTAGGCAGCATTCTCTGCTGCCATAGAACGCAGTGTGCACACTGGTGCTCTTAGTACAAAATATCTGAGCCATTGCTAGATCTGAGAGCATGACCGCCTAGCTACAATACAGAGACAACTAGATACAATCCTATAACAGCAACGTGTCTCCACATTCTTCCGATCAAAGTGATCAGATAACGAGTTTAGTAAGACAAGAAAGCAGACTACTCAAATGAGCTTCCACAATCACTGAGCAAACAAATATACAGATCAAAACAAAGTCTAACTAGACCAGATCAATCGTAGTAAATATTAACACTAATACCGTAAATATTAGTAGCATGTGTTTTAGTAAAATTAAAGTGGTGGTGCTGGTAATAGGTACATTATTATTGTTGTGACAGTACTGATAGTATCAGGTGAAAAAAGTCAAATAAAAACAGAGTTTAAATCAGGCAAAAGGCATACCCGAATTGGAGTGGAAAGTGATGTCATAGAAAACTGCATATAGACTAGCGTGGAGGTGGCCACCACAATTTGGAAATGGTAACTGCAGGCGTTAAAGAAATATAGCACAATTATTTTGATTGATGTAGTAACATTAGGTATGATTTGGCGTAGCACATGAACATGCGAAACCGAAAATGCCATAAACTTGTTGACGAACTGCAAATTTTAGCAACAAAGGTCAATTTCCCACCCTGACAAATTAGACTATATTGGGTGAATGAGTAAATAAAAACAATCGTCAGCTGTCAACTGAATGTCGCAATCACAGATAAAATGTGCGACTTACGCGATTATTGCTGATACAGAAGATATACACAATGATGAGATACAAAATTCTTAATTTGTGTGACCATTAAAAAAATGGCCAGTTGAAAAGTAGGACTCGCGTTCTGAGAGTTGCGTACAAACTTTTTCTGTATAGAGACAGCTCATCCATCCCGGGAATTGAGAATCTCTGAGATTTTTGCCTGGTATCGACGTTGATACTGGCAAGATATTGGCTCCGAGAATTCTAAAACTTTCGAGAATCTCTTAATTTAAAGTCTGAAGTTGGTTTTATGTGGTACAATTACAAATTAATAATTTTCTGATTTTTCCTTTACTTCCTTGCTTCTTGCCGATTTTGGTGATTCGAGGTTAACGGGAAGTACCCTATAGTTTTTAATGGGCGAGTTTGCGAGTATCAAAATATGTGAGATAAATGGCCATATCTTTTGATTGCAATGATTTGGAAGGTTGAATTTCTTACACCGTCAAGGGACTGTAGACCTCAGTACGTGGCATCAGCTGCAACGAACACACATCTACCCGTTTCTGATAACATTGTTCGTTTGTCATCCGGCTGTCTCTATCCGTCCGTCTCTTAGATTCCAGGTTAACAGGAAGCACCCTATAGCTTCGGCGAGTGGGTTTGCGAGTATCGAAATTGTGACATAAGTGGCCGTATCTTTTGATTGCACTGACTTAAAAGCTTGCATTTATTACATCGCCAGGAGACTATAAAACTTATTACGTGACATAACTTTCAACTTGATACGTCTACCACTTCATGACAAAAAGGGTTTTCAAGAGTAGGGCAGATGGACGGACGGACAGAGAAAACGAAGTGGTCCTCTTTTAAGGGTTCCGTTTGCACAGGTTGAGGTATGCCCCCCCTCCCAAAAAAAGAGCCATTTTCTTTCTCCACCTCACTTTGTCTCGCTGAATTCTTCCCCTGTTGGGGAATGAAGACTCTTGCGCCATCTGTTGGTGTTGTGTTAAGAATGTAGATTGTGCTGCCCTCTGCAACGGATACGTAACTTCTTCACTGTAAATGCACGTAGTGAAAATAAATGTGTGGGAGCAGAAGTATTACTGTGTCGATTACTTGATTTCATTAGTGTGTAGCAAGATTTTGGTGCCGAAACCGGGACTACATGAAGAGATAGAGTGCTACTACACATTAAAGAGGACTCGACGCCGGCGGAGAAGGTTTTGAGCGACTTCAATCTCAAGATCCGGTCACGTCACGCCACGTTCAGCTGACACAGCTAAGGTGTGGCATTGCTCTGAAGCTGTAACAAAGGACACTATGGATCGATTGATTTGTATGTGATGTTGGCGTATTATTTGCAAAGCATAAAGGGGCCTGCTAAAGTATTAATAGACAGCAGCGCCATGTTAGCAACAGTGACCACTGCTGCAGAAGTCGAATTTGCACAGCCGTGCCAACTGTTGAGAACTGCAAACATCACTAGGAGGCTGCTAACAGCTCACACTCCTGGACAGTGCCATCCCTTAGCGACAGCATCGAACTGATTGGGGTGTCTTGTCCTTGAATGCACTCTCGCAACAGAAAGCAAAACCACCAACTCGCCATGACAGAAGCAGAAGCTACGAACTTGGGAAAACTGCGACGGAAGCGGCCGACTTTGCGATCGAACTTGATGCGTTTCGTCAGCCAAATAAACGCGTTCGATGGTTCTACAACAAAGTGGTTCAAATGGCTATAAGCACTATGAGACTTAACATTTGAGGTCATCAGTCCCCTAGACTTAGAACTACGTAAACCTAACTAACCTAAGGACATCACACGCATCTATGCCCGAGGCAGGATTTCAACCCGCGACCGAAGCGCCTAGAACCGCTCGGCCACAGCGGCCGGCGTTCTACAGCAACGGAAGGATTCCAACACTTCCAGGAACGCCTACAGGAAATATTGGAAGAATGGGCCAGACTCAACGATACAATACAGGACTTGCTGGATCACTCTGAAAACGAAGCCGGCACAGCAGCTTGTGAGGAATATACTGATAAATGCAAACGCGCCCTCCGAAAGGCGAAAGGCCTTCTAGGAGGAGCAAGCTCAGGGGACAGAAATGCGACGTCAGCGGCTCAACAACACGCTTTTATGTACGTTTTTAATTGCCTATCAAACTGCACCCATTCTTAGGGGACATAGAAGCTTGACCTCGATTTTGGGAGCAGTTCACAGCTTCCATAGATGAGAATCCAGTGGTATCAACTATTAACAAGCATGTATTCCTCCACTGTTATCTTGATGGGGAACCTAAGGATTTGATCGATGGCATTGCTGTTACAGCTGACAAATATGAGCAGACTAAGCAAATTTTGAAATCCGAATATGGGGATGAGAACGGAATTATCCAAAGTCACCTAGATTTCGTGGAGAATCTTAACACTTCGACTTCAGGCAGTCCAGAGGCTCTCAATTCCACCTACATTGAGTGCCATAAGCACATCCAAGCACTACGAGCACTAGGAGAAAAAGTAGACTCTTATAGAAGAGTACTTGCACCCAAACTTCTTCGAGCCTTTCCTCAAGAAATTTGCAAAAATTGGCTAGTGCATGCCCGAAGGCGAAAGATTGAAGAAGGGAACCTCACACACCTTTTGAATTTCCTAAACAAAGAGGTGAAAGGAGCTATCAACACACGAAAACTTCGTGGAGATACTGCTCCACGCGAAAATTATGTACCTACCAACAGCATCTGCCTTCCATGTAAAGGTTAAAACGAAGGGGGACAAGAAGAAGAAACAAAAAATTTTTGTGCGTAATGTGACAAAAGAGGGCACTGGGCCAAGACTGCCAAAAATTGCAAGTTTGCAGGCAAGAATAGACGCCCTCAAGACAATGAACCGTTGCTTCCTATGCCTTCGACATGGCTACAACAAAAATCGGTGTTTCAAACGGGAAAAGGCGTCCTGTGCGAAATGTGAGGATGAGCATTGCGTTTCCATCAGTAGTAGCCATACTACAACAGTACATAAAATTGAAATTATGACTTCTAACTTCACATACCTGCAGACTGCTCGTATGAATATCGTAGGACCAACTGGTAAGAGCAAACAGACACGTGCCATCCTGGACACAGGGAGTCAGTCGAGTTTCATTCACCATTCACTGACTGAATCTCTCCTACTAAGTGTCATTGGAAGCACTACTCTGGAGATAACAACTTTCGAATCCACTTACAGTTCATCCCTCTCAAGGAGGAAGGAGTAGTTTAATATGATGGGGTGCTCCACCTATTCCCACATACACTATGTGTTCAAAAGTATCCAGACACCCCCAAAAACATACTTTTTCACATTAGGCGCATTGTGCTGCCACCTACTGCCCGGTACTCCATATCAGCGACCTCAGTAGTCATTAGACACTGAGAGAGAGCAGAATGGGATGCTTCACGGAACTCACGGACTTCAAACGTGGTCAGGTGATTGGGTCATTGGGTGTCACTTGTGTCGCACGTCAGTACGCGAGATTTTCACACTCTTAAAAAGCCCTAGGTCTACTACTTCCGATGTGATAGTGAAGTGGAAACGTGAAGGGACACATACACCACAAAAGCGTACAGGCCAACCTCGTCTGATGACTGACAAAGACTGCCGACAGTTGAAAAGGGTCGTATTGTGTAATAGGCAGACATCTATCCAGAATATCACACAGGAGTTGCAAACTGCACCACGATCTACTACAAGTACTATGACAGTTAGGCGGGAGTTGATTTCACAGTCGAACGTCTACTCATGAGCCACACAACACGCCGGTAAATGCCAAACGACGCCTCGCTTGATGTAAGGAGCGTGAACATTGGACGATTGAACAGCGAGAAAAGGTTGTGTGAAGTGACGAATAATGGTACACCGTGTGGCGATTTAATGGCAGGGTGTGGGTATGGCGAATTCCCAGTGAACGTCATCTGCCCGAGTGTGTAGCGCCAACAGTAAAATTCAGATGTGGTGGTGTTATGGTGTGGTCGTGCTGTTCATGGAGGGGGCTTGCACCCCATTTTGTTTTGCATGGCACTATCACAACACACCACTCTAAATAGGATTAGAACTCGTCATGGAAGATGTGCTTACTCCCTGTATAAATGGGGTAAAATACCATCCCCTCAGTGTGACTGCGGAGAAAGTCAGACCTTCAGCCACATTGTTGAAGAGTGTTCCAGAAGAGCCTATAATGGGAGCCCCGACGACTTCCTGCTCGCAACTCCAGAGTCGATATATTATAGTAATAGACTTGATGTTTGTTTGTAATCCGTAAACTTTGTTATATTAGTAATGTTGGTTTGCAATTATTAACGTTTGTTATATTAGTGATTTGTCTGTTTGTTTCTTATGTGTCTGTATTGCCATACGATAAATAAATAAATAATAATCACAACACAGGCCTACATTGATGTTTTAAGCACCTTCTTGCTTTCCACTGTTGAAGAGCAATGTGTGGATGACGATTGCATCTTTCAACACGATCGAGCATCTGTTCATAATGCATAGCTTGTGGCGGAGTGGTTACACGACAGTAACATCCCCGCAATGGACTGGCCTGCACAGAGTCCTGACCTGATCCTATAGAACACCTTTGGGATGTTTTAGAATGTCGACTTCATGCCAGACCTCAC
The DNA here is from genome assembly GCF_021461385.2 of Schistocerca piceifrons. Lineage (NCBI taxonomy): Eukaryota > Metazoa > Arthropoda > Insecta > Orthoptera > Acrididae > Schistocerca > Schistocerca piceifrons. Next base: position 315,054,720 of record NC_060142.1, on the reverse strand, counting down.
CGACCGACTTCGATCTCTTCTCAGTGCAGTACTCAGTGAAGAAAGGGCTGCAATTCCCCAAGCAACCTTCCAGCACCTGACTGAACGTATGCCTGCGAGAGTGGAAGCTGTCATCAAGTCTAAGGGTGGGCCAACACAATAATGAATTCCAGTATTACCAATGGAGGGCGCCGCGAACTTATAAGTAATATTCAGCCAAGTGTCCAGATACTTTTGATGACATGGTGTGTCAGTGACTGCCTTTGAAAGCACAAATAATTTTTCACTGCAACCATCAGTGCCACAAGATGTAGGAAATATGACCTTGAGGGGGTACACCGCTAGCAGATCCTAAAGGAGACACTGAAGATTTACCTATTGAGATCCTGAATGGAACCTGATTATTACTGGAGAATCGTGACTTTGGAACGATCAGTCAAGGTATCACCATCATTTCTTCTCCTCCCAACAATCTTCGGGTAAGTTCTCAGCGGAAACAGGTCTAGAACCATTGTGAGCAGAGCAACCATCAACTTTATTCAGGGAGGCTTCACTGATATGTCTGATGAGTCAGTGCACCGATTTTGGGACCTGGAGCAATCGGGATAAGAGAACATCATGAGAGAGCATTAACACCCATAGACCACCCTATTTGTCAAGAATTCTGAGAGTCATACTATGTGGACTATGGCTGCAGAGTTGTATCCCTACCTCGAAGAAAGGATACACTTTTCTCCTGCAACTGCAAAACTGCTGAAGCGCGCCTTATTAAACAAGCTACAAGGGAATGAAGAGTTGAAGGTCATTTACCATGAGATCATGTCAAAATATATTAAGAAGGATTAGTTAGAGGTAGCACCTGAGGACTGTACTGCTGGAAACACATTCTACCTGCCACACCACATCGTGAAGAAACGCAGCAGTGGAAGTGTGAAGTACAGAATAGTCTTCGATACATTCTCACATGACCCAGAGCCTCTGTCGCTGAATGATACCCTCGAAAAAGGACGAAATTTACTTCCGGATATTCTGACAACCTTATTACGATTCCGCACACTTCCATTGGGATTAGTGTGTGATATGGGCCAAGCTTCCCTGCAGTTAACGTTGAATGAAGAGGACAGAGACCTCACGAGGCTCTTTTGGTATCGTATTGAACAAGCTGGAAATGGTGCCTACAAGACCATCACTTCAATCGTTTGCCATTTTGATTTGCACCAAGCCCATTCCTTTTGTCAACTGCCATAAGGGAGCTAGCAGCACAAAGTAGTGAAAAATATCCACAAGCTCCAGGACTTGTAAACAACTCAGCATTCATGGACTATTTCGTGGGGAGTGTTAGAGATAGTGACACCGCTGCAACTATTTATCATGAATTGACAGAGCTCTTCCAGCAGATAAATCTTCCATTGTCCAAATGGGCGACTAATTCAAATGATCTGAAGGCAATATTGGATGTCAAAGGGCTTGAAACAAAGTCCACGGCCCAAGTTTTAGGAATTAATTGGAACACAGAAAATGACTCTGCCTGCAGTGACTACAAGAAGATATCTGAAGATCTAATGAACAAACTGGTTACCAAGAGAAATGTTCTAGCAACCACTTAGTTTTATGACTCCCTTGATGTGTTCAATCCTGTTGGGATCGTTTCAAAGCTAATTTTCCGAGACACATAGCTGAGGGGTGTTGCATGTTTGCCCACAAATCTTGCATTTCGTTGGCATTAATGGATCTCAAAGCTTCATTACTTGTCATCGTTGCATTTTCGTAGATTGATAGGGGTGATGGGCACAGATGGCTTTGAAGAGGTGCATGTCTTCTGTGATGCATCTGAAAGAGCCTACTGCGCTGTTTAGTATATAAGGACAGCTACCGAAACTGTATACACTGTGTGCATTGTCTGTAGCAACAACAGACTGGCTCCTGTCAAGAAGGTAACTCTACCTAGGTTGGATTTACTTGCTGCATTGGTGGATCACAACTCCTTCATTACATTTGCCAGGAAACACGGTTTGATGCAAGCAGAGCTACCCTGTGGAGTGACCTGACAGTCACTTTGGAATGGGTAAGGAGTGGTCCAAACAAAAGAAAAACCTTGATTTGTAATCAAGTGACAGAGATATTGATATACACCACACCCAGCCAATGGAGGCACTGTCCAGGAAGCCATAATCCTGCAGATCATCTCATAGGGGGACTAGAAGCAAACCTGCTAGTCACTCTTGATATCTGGTGGTGTGGTCCACCATGGCTTTCAGAAGACAAGCGGTTCTGGCCACTGGACATCCCAGCCCAACCTCCATCAATACCAGAAGCCAAAACGAGAGCAAATATCACACTGATCACCATCACTGAACCACTACTGACATAGCAAGGTTTAGTTCATACTGGCGAGTACTGCATATAACAGCCTTTGTATTTCGATTTATCAGCAAAACAAGAAATAAAAAAAAAAATCTGTGGCAGTTCGAGTGCTTTGGAATTACAAAATACACGCCCCTATTGAAGCAGAAGAATTCAAGAGGAACTATTTACTGTTGAACTGTCTGCACAGCATAAGGGAGAACAATTGCCCAAGGAATCAAAGAATACTCGATACAGTCCTTTTATATCTGTTGGCATCCTTCGACTTGGTCATAGGCTGCAATGTGCTGCACTGTCACACTCAGAGAAACATCCAATTATATTGGATGGACGTCACGATTTCACTGAGCTTCTCATCAGACACACATATGTAAGACTGCATCATCTCGGTGTATGGATTGTGTTAGGGGACCTGCGAGAAGAATTTTGGATTCTGCAAGGATGACAAGCTGTTTGGAGAGTTTTTCACTCTTGCCTACCATGCAAGATAATACACAGTCACCGCTATGAGGAGATGGAGACTCTAGTACCACTGGACGGAGTTCAGCCTTCAAGACCATTTGCAGTAGCAGGCATCGATTTTGGTGGACCATTATATGTAAAATCTGGACATCAGACAAAGAAGCCATACAGGGTCCTATTCACATGTGCCACAACACGGCCATTCATATTGAACATGCCACTGATACGACCACTGACAGATTTTTGATGGTCCCATAACGCTTTGCAGGACATAGGAGCCTACCAGCCACTGTCTACTCAGACAAAGCTACAACGTTCCATACAGCCAACTCATAACTGCCAGAGCTTTTCAAAACCATTCAGCATACTGACATACAGTTCTGCTGTGCCCACCATGGAATCAGTTGGAAAATCATACCACCATGTGCGGCATGGTGGGGAGGCTGGTGGGAACGCATGGTAGGCTATGTCAAGCACTGTTTGAGGGAAGTTCTTGGTCGCTCCCAGATGGATGAAGAGAGTCTGAACACCACTTTGATCAGCATAGAAGCTGCAATAAACTCACGACCCATCACTCAAGGTGAGAGCGATACTCCATTGACGCCAGCCCACTTTCTAAATGGTAGGAAATCAACAATTCCATGTGGGCCAGAGCCAGCAACTAGAAGCTGCCTTGCAAGGAATTCCGACTAAGACGAAAGATCAATGAGGACATTTAGGTTGAAGACTGAATACCTGCTGCTGCTAAGACACTACCATGAGGTGAAGGGATATCCTTCACAAGGGAATCAGAGAATTGGACAGGTTGTTCTGCTCCAAGAAGTCAGCAAACCACAGCACTTGTGGAAGAGGGCTGTGGTGGAAGAAGTGCAGCACGGGAGAGACAATAAAATACGGTGCATCGTCCTCCGCCAGCCAGATGGTATGAAGATCTATCGACTGGCCCAGCTGGTCATCCTCCTCGAGATGGACCAGGGTGGGGAGGATGTTGCGGAATAAATACTCTTGCGCCATCTGTTGGTGTTGTGCTAAGACTGTAGATTGTGCTGCCCTCTGCAGCCGATATATAACTTCTTCACTGTAAATGGACGTTGTGAAAATAAATGTGTGGGAGCAGAAGTTTTACTGTGTTGATTCCTTGATTTCACTAGTGTGTAGCAACATCCCCTGTTTCAGTTCACCTTTTATTCGTTATTCCTTTTTCCTTCAACAATCTCTGCATTCCACTAATTTGAATCAGTGTAAAAGCCACAATGTGCGTCGTATGGGTGATTTTCTATTTAACAATATTCTGCAAAGGTTGAATCTGTCTTTCGTAGTCTCCAGCTTCTCTTGTGTTCTGATGACCTAACTACCACAGCTATCCCTGAATTACCAATATAGACATTTCTATAATGTTTACAGTGGTTCTTATGCACACTAATCTAAGCCAAACGTTTCACACCGAGCAAACGACCCTGTGACGAAATGCACTGCTCTTCATTGGGTCTTTTTTTTATATGTTGTATAGTCCTACATGGTAAGGGTCCCATAGCGATAAGCAGTGCATAAGATTTAGTCGACCAAGCGTTTTGTAAGCCACCTCGTTCATGGATGAGTTACATTTCCGTAAGATTATGCCTGTGAATCTCAGTCTAGCATTGGTTTTCCTACTATTTGTTTAATGTGGTCGTTTCACTGAAGGTCTCTCGGGATGGTTACTCCTCGATATTTTACCATAGGTTCTGTCTGCAGCAATTTGGTATCAATAGCGTAATTGTAAGTAATGGATTGCTTTTCTTATGAATGCACAATATGTTATATTATTGTATGTTCAGGATCAACTGCCATTCCGTGCACCTTTCATCAATCCACTGCAGGTCCTACTACAAAGCGCCACAGTGTTCTGATATTGTTACCTTCTTGTATACAAATGCATCATCTGAGAATAACCTTACGTGGCTTCTGATATTTTCTATTACATCATTTGTATATATTACAAGCAGTAACGGTTCTATCATAGTTCCTTGAGGTACTCCCGAATTTACCTTTACGTCTGTCGATTTTGTTCCTTTACGAGCGACGTATTGGGTTCTCTCTGCAAGGAAGCCTTGAACCCAGTCGAAACTCTGGCTTGATACTAGGCACCCTCTTATTTTCTTCACTAAACAGCGGTACTGGACGGTGTCAAATTCCTTCCTGATGTGCGGGAACACGGCTTAAACTTGAGCGCTGATTTCCACTCATGGTGGAACAGAGCGAGCTGAGATTCGCAATACCGCTATATGCGGAATCCAAACTGATTTTTATCAGCATAAAACACGTTCCATGATGCTACAATAGACGAAAGTCAGCGACATTGGCCTATAATTAAGTGTATCTGTGCTACGACCGTCCAGAAAACTAGAATTATAGTGCTTTTTCCAGGCGCTAGGTACGCTTCGTTGCTCCAGCGACCTACGATAAACTGCTGCTGCAAGGGATGCAAATTCTTTCCCATAATTTCTGTAGAATCTTACGGGTATCTCATCTGGCTTTGATGATTTTCTACTACTAAGCGATTGTAGTTACTATTCTAATATGCGATCACTTATCTAAGTATTTGTCATTTCAATGTTAATACGATGACTGATGATCTTCCGCTGTGAAATAACTTCGGAAGACTGAATTCAGCATTTCGGTTTGCTCTCTGTTATCTTCCATTTCGGTGCCAGTATTGCCACTGAGTGAAATAAGAGAGCCATGTACATTTTTAACGTAAGATCAAAACTTCTTAGGGTCTTTAGTCATATCGGATGGCAAAATTTTACTTTCAATGTCGTATAACACTTCTTTAATTGCTCTCCTTACGCTTATTCTCGCTTCGTTCATACTCTGGGTACGATGCAACAAACAGTGATTCAAATGGCTCTGAGCACTATGGGACTTAACATGCGAAGTCATCAGTCCCCTAGACTTAGAACTACTTAAACCTAACTAACCTAAGGACATCACACACATCCATGTCCGAGGCAGGATTCGAACCTGCGACCGTAGCAGCAGCACAGTTCCGGACTGAAGTGCCTAGAACCGCTCGGCCACAACGGGCGTATGACAAACAGTGAGCATAGCCTGCAAGCCGCATGCGATACAAGCTGCTTTCATCAGATTGGCAATCCGCCGCAAGAAACCGAGGATGGCCTCAGCTCCTCCTTGGTTTGTGGACTAGAAAAGGGTGGAGTCAGTCGAGAAGTAGCGGCCGCACCACCTGGAAAACTGACGACTGCCAGGAGATTAGTACGTTGGCGTCATGCGCCTCCTAATCGTATCCAAATAATGACATTTGGCAGAGGATGGCACAGCGTTCATTTAGCACACAGTGGTCCTTAGGGACTGATCGCGGAATAACTTGTATGTACACACCTTCTCCATACTTCAGGTAGCTAGTAATGGTCAAAAACGATTAATTAACTTGTTTCACGTTTTTTTATAATCTTTGGGACAAATTGTGATACTGTAGAAGGTGTTGGTTCTTCCAGTTATCAGAGCCATTCTTGAGAAAAGAGTCCAGCGAAGTCTTACCAAGTAAGTGAGCTCCTCGCAGCACCAACAGTAGAAGAATAACTGTTGACAGGCGGCCATGAAGTACAGCATTAAGCCCGATAGCTCCAGCAGGTCACTCGCGCCTGCCTGTAACATACATACGACTTGCTGTGGATGTCACAAATGTTCGATAAAAACTGAAACTCTAACGCCTCTTTGAGATTAAGCACATGAAAGACGAAACAAATGTAGACATGAAGCTTGGTTTTTCACAGAGTGATGTGACTTTTTAGTCTTGATCGTCAACTACACTCTAAGGCCAAAAGACGTGCGACCATCACCATGATGTCATGAAGACAAACGTCTCACTTATCAACAGTGTGCACCGAGTCCACTACGCGGAAATAAATAAGGAAAGTTTGTGTTTCCCGTCCTGTCGACGATGAAGTCATTGGAGACGCAGCATTTGCATCCATATAACTGGGATGAGCTATGAAACTAGGCTTGGACTTTTGAAATGAAATCATGGTAAACCGAAATCTGGACGGGCATTTCAACTCATTTCCTCCTAAATGTGATTCCAGTGTCTTAACTACTGCACCACTTCGCTTCCTTAATCCATCAAATAAAGAGCAGTGGCAGACTGAATCTTCTTTGTGGTTTTTCGTGTTTCTTGTGGTATGCTGTAAACAGTTGAAGCCACCCTACAATCATTGGGTTCCACAAAGCTGCCAAGTTTGGGGCTGTTCATTGCTACGTTTCACCGCTGTTCCAAGCAGTCCCAGACCTCTTCTACAGGCTTCTACGGCATGATTCAGAGAGCCAACTGTCGTGTGATTGGGTGCTTGGGTGTTGATCAAACGAAGATCACATGCAAGCAGCACTCTCAACATGGTTGTTGTCAAACTGAAAGACTCCAGTGTCCAAGGGTACCAATTAATCATCGAGACTGTTGAAATAAACATTGTATTTATGTACACGGTAATGAGTGGGCCCCAGGAACGGTATGAATTCAAAATATTATGGAAGTAGCTCCGGCCTCAAAACTTCCAAACACTGCGGATTAAACATATCATTTGGTCTTCGTCTACCCTCGCCGTCTTGCTCTGTTTGAAAAAGAGGCAAAATCACTGTTCGACGGACTAGGCGACACGTCGCCAGTCAGTTATCGACCAGTTTCACTATTATTGGCCCGTAGAAGACGTGTATTTTTCTGTACTGCTGTGAGCAATGGCCTCTTGCGATGCACCGGACTTCAAATTTCCGTTGCGTGCAGTTCCCTTCTCAATGTTCGCACAAAAACTGGCTGAGTTGTACCTGCGTTCACTGACATCAGCAATTCTTGTTGCGTTTGAAACCGATTATGACTGACAAGACGTGATACGCGTCACCGGTCGCTACGGGGTAGGATTCAATGCCCTTCATACGATAGCTTGTCGGGGGGAGGGGGGGGGGGGGAGGGAGCTAGACCTGGGGGTATGGCGTATTTTTAGTATTTTGGAAGGCGAATGGTGACTTGTAAGTAGCCACAAAAATTATTCAGATTATACCATGTTAATACTGACTTTTAAATAGTTTTCTTGGAAGAAAAACACCCGAATAACCTATATTCTTCGCTTTCCCTGAGAGCTGTGGGGAGGGGAGAGTGGGGGGGGGGGGATCTTGCCCAAAGGCATGGGAGCCCTTGATAGGATCTGTTTACGACCACTACTCATATGCTGAGTTATGTGTCTATGAGCGGTACACTATTCTTTACCGAGACGTTGAAGGGTTCACATTGATACAATAATGAATGGGGCAACTTCACTCTATACATCGCCATGGAAATGACTAGACAGGATAGTAAAAGGCTACCATTCTGCCCTGACTACACATCTTACTACGCTGATTCAATATTGCCAACTGGCATAGACACACTGATTCATTGGCATGACTTCCTTCAACGGTAGAGGGTTACACGACCATCGGGCATCAGGTCAACACCATCTGCAGCGCTCCAAAGTGAGCAGCGTGCTCACTTAAGGCGGTGACTAAGATTTTGTCCAGTGAGTGTATTTCTCATGGCCAATTGAATTTTCTCTTATGAAACATTTTTTGATTCCATTGGCACTAAGCGATTCGAGAACTGAATCGCATTTAAAAATACTAAAGGCGTTACACCTTATCATTTGATGCATAATGTGAGAATCCGGATACCCTCAGAAACATACGTTTTTCATATTAGGTGCATTATGCTGCCGCCTACTGCCAGGTGCTCCATATCAGTCAGTAGTCATTAGACATCGTGAGGGAGCAGAATGGGGCACTTCGTGGAACTTTACGGACTTCGAATGTGGTCAGGTGATTGGGTGTCCCTTGTGTCATAGGTCTGTACGCGAGATTTCCACACTCCTAAACACCCCTACAACTGTTTTCGATGTGATAGTGAAGTGAAAACGTGAAGGGACGCGTACAGCACAAAAGCGTACAGGTCGACCTCGTCTGTTGGTTGACAGAGACCGCCGACAGTTGAAGAGGGTCGTAATGTGTAATAAGCATACATCTATCCAGACCATCACACAGGAATTCCTTTTCAAGTACTACGACAGTTAGGAGAGAGGTGAGAAAACTTGGATTTCGTGGTCGAGCGGCTGCTCATAGGCCACACATCACGCCGGAAAATGCCAAACGACGCCGCGCTTGGACAACTGAACAGTGGAAAAACGTTGTGTGCAGTGAAGAATCACGGTACACAATGTGGCAATCCGAGGGCAGGGTGTGGGTATGGCGAATGCCCGGCGAACATCATCTGCCAGCGTATGAAGTGCAAACAGTAAAATTCGGAGACGGAGGTGTTATGGTGTGGTCATGTTTTTCATGGAGGGGACTTGCACCCCTGGTTGTTTTGCGTGGCACTATCACAGCAGAGGCCAACCTTGATGTTTCAAGCACCTTGTTGCTTCCCACTGTTCAAGAGCAATTCGGGGATGGCGACTGCATCTTTCAACACGGTAGAGCACTTTTCATAATGCACGGGCTGTGGCGGAGTGATTACGCGACAATAACATCCCTGTAATGGACTAGCCTGCACAGAGTCCTGACCTGAATCCTATAGAACAGCTTTGGCATGTTTCTTAACACCGACTTCGTGCCAGGCCTCACCGACCGACATCGATACCTCTCCTTAGTGCAGCAATTGGTGAAGAATGGGCTGCTGTTGCCCAAGTAACCTTCTAGCACCTGACTGAACGTAGGCCTTCGAGAGTGGAAACTTTCATCAAGGCTAACGGTGGGCCAACATCATATTGAATTCCAGCATTACCGATCGAGGGCGCCACGAACTTGAAGGTCATTTTCAGCCAGGTGTCCGGATACGTTTGATCACATAGTGTATGAACACTATGCTGCAAGCATTCCTGGGCAAAATACTATGCTTGGATTTGAGGAAGAACACATCATCGCCCTGCATTCGCAGATTTATGCTGAGGCTCTCACAGGCTCTTTAAATTACTCTTCTGACTGAAATCTGAGTCAAATAATCACTTCTCCGACAATCGGTCCCTACAGACAAGGAAAAATGCATTTATTGACTTTAACGTATGATCCACAATTTTAATCACTTCGACCTAGAGTTCAGATATGCTGTCTCTAATGGTATTTATACAGAGTGAATATTATGTAAAGGGACAAACTTCAGAAGGTGAATCCTAGCAGGAAAAGGACCAAATATTTCGTGTCAACATACACTCCTGGAAATGGAAAAAAGAACACATTGACACCGATGTGTCAGACCCACCATACTTGCTCCGGACACTGCGAGAGGGCTGTACAAGCAATGATCACACGCACGGCACAGCGGACACATCAGGAACCGCGGTGTTGGCCGTCGAATGGCGCTAGCTGCGCAGCATTTGTGCACCGCCGCCGTCAGTGTCAACCAGTCTGCCGTGGCATACGGAGCTCCATCGCAGTCTTTAACACTGGTAGCATGCCGCGACAGCGTGGACGTGAACCGTATGTGCAGTTGACGGACTTTGAGCGAGGGCGTATAGTGGGCATGCGGGAGGCCGGGTGGACGTACCGCCGAATTGCTCAACACGTGGGGCGTGAGGTCTCCACAGTACATCGATGTTGTCGCCAGTGGTCGGCGGAAGGTGCACGTGCCAGTCGACCTGGGACCGGACCGCAGCGACGCACGGATGCACGCCAAGACCGTAGGATCCTACGCAGTGCCGTAGGGGACCGCACCGCCACTTCCCAGCAAATTAGGGACACTGTTGCTCCTGGGGTATCGGCGAGGACCATTCGCAACCGTCTCCATGAAGCTGGGCTACGGTCCCGCACACCGTTAGGCCGTCTTCCGCTCACGCCCCAACATCGTGCAGCCCGCCTCCAGTGGTGTCGCGACAGGCGTGAATGGAGGGACGAATGGAGACGTGTCGTCTTCAGCGATGAGAGTCGCTTCTGCCTTGGTGCCAATGATGGTCGTATGCGTGTTTGGCGCCGTGCAGGTGAGCGCCACAATCAGGACTGCATACGACCGAGGCACACAGGGCCAACACCCGGCATCATGGTGTGGGGAGCGATCTCCTACACTGGCCGTACACCACTGGTGATCGTCGAGGGGACACTGAATAGTGCACGGTACATCCAAACCGTCATCGAACCCATCGTTCTACCATTCCTAGACCGGCAAGGGAACTTGCTGTTCCAACAGGACAATGCACGTACGCATGTATCCCGTGCCACCCAACATGCTCTAGAAGGTGTAAGTCAACTACCCTGGCCAGCAAGATCTCCGGATCTGTCCCCCATTGAGCATGTTTGGGACTGGATGAAGCGTCGTCTCACGCGGTCTGCACGTCCAGCACGAACGCTGGTCCAACTGAGGCGCCAGGTGGAAATGGCATGGCAAGCCGTTCCACAGGACTACATCCAGCATCTCTACGATCGTCTCCATGGGAGAATAGCAGCCTGCATTGCTGCGAAAGGTGGATATACACTGTACTAGTGCCGACATTGTGCATGCTCTGTTGCCTGTGTCTATGTGCCTGTGGTTCTGTCAGTGTGATCATGTGATGTATCTGACCCCAGGAATGTGTCAATAAAGTTTCCCCTTCCTGGGACAATGAATTCACGGTGTTCTTATTTCAATTTCCAGGAGTGTATTTTAGGAAATGGAAAGTGAGTCTGCATTAAGTGAGTTAATAGTGCTATATTAACTTTCCTCATTACATGATATTAATTTCTTCTACGTTACGGAAGATGTTTAAAGTAGCCATCACAATCGTTCACACAACGCATAATGCTCCAGGCTACAGCGGAATAGCAGCACAGGTTACATTGGCTGTTAAAGCGTCTGTGCAGCAACAATATCTTCAGCATGCACAACGCCTTTCATGTGCACCCCAAGTAAAACTCGGCACAGTCCGGTGACCGAGGTAACAAGGCGCAATAAGCTTCTCATACCACCCATCTCTTGGAGAAGGTGTTGTTGAGGTGCTGACGAACAGTGATGAAGTTAGAAACTTCCTGGCAGATTAAAACTGTGTGTCGGACCGAGACTCGAACTCGGGATCTTTGCCTATCGCGCGCAGGTGCTCTCTCTACCAGCTGAGCTACCCAAGCATGACTCACGCCCCGTCCTCACAGCTTTACTTCCGCCAGTACCTCGTCTCCTACCTTCCAAACTTTACAGAAGCTCTCCTGCGAACCATGCAGGAATAGCGCTCCTGTAAGAAAGTTCGAGTCTCGGTCCGGCACACAGTTTTAATCTGCCAGGAAGTTTTATATCAGCGCACACTCTGCTGCAGAGTGAAAATCTCATTCTGTTGCTCCATTATGCATCAGCCACATTATCTGTAGTATTTATAAAGGTGCGTTACCAGCAGAAGAGGAAGAATATTCTCCTAGAATACCACACATGTGTGTCTATTAAGACAACGTAAAAAGCAACTGCTCCATGTAGGTGGTCGCCAATAATCCTTGCCCAACCATTGATGCTAAATCGTTACTGACCCGTACATTCAAAGATTCATTAAGGATTTTCGATAGGTTCTTGTATAGCTGAGCGATACGGAGGGGTTTGTACCATATCCTATATTCATCACTTAAAGTTTGTTTTTGAAAGTTTATAAGTACATTTCCTCGGGATAGCTTTCGTCATCAAGCGTATGTTTCTTCAGTTTCTTCAGCTTCTCCGTGACACTTTCTCAATACTTAAACAATCCTGCGAGCATTGGAACTGCCTTTCTCTGTATACATTCAGTACCCCCGTTAGCCCTACTTCACACATGTCCCATACATCTGCGCAGTGTTCTAGGATGGGTCGCACAAGAGTTTTGTAAGCAGTCTCCGTTGTAGACTAACTGAATTTCTCTAGTATTCACCAGTGAACCGTTGTCTTCCACTTGCTTTACCTGAAAATGTACCTATGTGGTCGTTCCATTTCATATTCCAAAAAATTGCTACATCCAAGTATTTTTATGAGTTGACCGATTCCATTTGTGGCTCGGTGGTATTGTAGCCATAGGATACCAGGATTTCTCGTTTTGTGAAGTGCACAATTTTACACTGTTCCTTCAAAGAAATTCGCCAATCTTTGTACCACTTTGAAATCTTACCAAGGTCCGACTGAAAATTTTCCACTTTCTTTCAGACAGTAATTCACTATAGATAACTGCGCCATATGCGAAAGTTCGGAGATTACCATCAGTATTGTGTGCAAGGTCACTAATGTACATAATGAACAGCAAAAGTCGGAACACACTTATTAGGGGCACACCTAGAGCTATCTCTACATTTGTCGATGACTCCCTTTCCAAAATAACGTGCTGTGTCCTTCCTAAGAAGAAATCCTCAATCCAGTCGCTTGAAACCCCACATGAGGTTACTTTCGAAAATCAGAAATGTGATAGTGAATAAAATGCTTTTCAGAAGTAAAAATACTCCATCCACCTGACTGTCTGGATATGAAATTTTCTGTTCCTTTTACTGTCAGGATCAACAACTTCGTCCCTTGCTTAATATTCATCCTTTATATAACATGTGTACTGTGTGCATCGGCTCGTGTATTCTCTTTAGTTTTTTATTCGCGTGACACCTGGGATCCTATTCCATGTTCAAATAGAAAGTAAGGCGTCTACAAACCTATTTCGTTTTCCTTATCCTGGAATCAACAACTATGATTGCAGTAATAATCATTTCCTATGGAAATGTGCAGACAGTTAAAGAAACAGCTACATTTGAATAGAGCATGATGTAAATGAAATGAGCGTATGGCATTGTTAGCCGGGAGGTCCCGTCCGAGTTCGGTCGCCTAAGTGCAAGTTGTATTTCAGTCGGCGCCACGTTGGGCGACTTGTGGCCGATGATGCGGCTGAAATCACAATGACAGCAGAACACACAGTCCACGAGCGGAGAAAATCTCCAACCCTGTCGGGAATCGAACCCGGGCCCAATGCATGCGAGGCAAGCACGTTACCACCCAGCTACGCAGGCGGACAGAACATGATGTGAATCCACTTGACTGTGAAAGTGCGTACTTGAAACATGCAACGACTACAAAAAAAATTGGAAAATAAAAAATTAGTCACTGACTCACTGGAAAAATATTTTATTTACGCAAACGATACACCAAAAGTACGTATTTTGCGAGATATTAACACCATTGAATTCTACTTGTTGAGGCTGTTATTGCCTAATGAGTTTTGTATACCACTATGATACTGACAGCTACAGAATACCAGGCCTTACATTGCGTGAATACGTCTCTAAAGAGGTAATGTCGCAGTGGCTAATTTTTGATACTGAGCTGCATGGCGTTCACAACACTAACTGTACAGGTCTAAAAGTGTTACAGATACTAACCATTGATGCCAAGAACGCCACCAAGCACAGGATCATCATGTTTTTGAAGCACTGTAAAAAGAGCAGAGGTGCGACGAACGCGTTCAGTTCTCTCATGACTCTGGAATAAAAGAGACAAAAAATATTAGAAACTCAACTGATTGAAGTTGCCATGTTTTTATCGTCACTATGTAACGTATGTAATTGTAGTGAATTTGCTGTCAATCATTTGATTTTTTTCATCGAGTCTTCGTTTATTCATACGAATGATAAATCTTTCAATAGCATCACACCTATAATTTTAGAACCACCAGAAACCTCAATAACTCGTTCTATAAATTTCACTGTTTCCCTTTCTTTAAAAGTCTTACCATGTACTTCTTCAGACATCGTCACATTGGCTGATCCTCAAAACCTTAAGCCATATTTTACCAACACCTCTCTTCTTTTATAATCGTTCAAAATTCCTCGTTTGTCGTTTATTCCACATGGGGAATTCAAAAACTGTGTTAGGTGCACATGTCGCCTAACGCTAAGAATATTACGTAACAACAGTGCTGTATTGATGAGGGCACAGGACATGTTCCGGGTTTCCTGCAGATGCAGTTGGGATTTGGTACGGATGACAGATGCGTCAGAGCGTTTGGCTGAAATGGCGCGGAAAACTGGTAACGCACTCCGAAAGTCAAGTAGGCTGGACAGGATGATTCCAGTGGCCAATATGTCTAAATTGCACACAGATTAACTGTAGAATCCTGGTATATGGAGCGTTATTTCCACGTACTTAGTGACTAAACTGAACTGTGGAGCAGTACTCAATAAAAGCCACTTGACATACCATAATAATGTGTAACGTATATTCTGAAGTCCCGTGGTATTATTGTTTTGGATGTATTATTGTTTTGGGTGTCCTAATGTTCAGCAAGGTAAAATGAAATATTGCGTTTCCGCTACTGTTGAGGTACCCTTGTAACCTACGCATTCTCTGAACTGACGAGGCTGCAAAACACAACTAATTCACTGTTTCGAATTTCATAGAATATGAGGCACATGTTATATTTTTGGAAATTTGTGGTAAGGTCTTATGGGACCAAACTGAGGAGGTCATCGCTCCCTAAGCTTACGCACTACTTAATCTAACTTTAACTTACGCTAAGGACAACACATGCACTCGTTCTTGAGGGAGGACTCGAACCTCCGACGGGGGGAGCCGCGCGGACCGTGACAAGACGCCTAAGACGGCGCGGCTACCCCGCGCGGCCGCACATGGTACAAGAATACACGAAAATGAAAGGACAACTGAAATCACCTACTAGTGATCTTTATAATATGTTGATATCAGTTTTCTTTGTTCTTACTTCTGCTGCTTCCCATCCACTTACTTAGGGTAAGACAAAGTCTAATCTGGTCATAATAATCTCGATAAACAAGTTCTTTGAGTATATTTAGTATGAATTAATTTTTTAAAATTGCACCAATTTACCTCCTGTTTACGTATTGCTTACCACTGGACACGTCATTCTGTACTTGCGTATGATTTCTAGCCCGAATACTCACTGTATATTTACTATATGTTTTGACAAAGTTGGCACCAAACAAGAACTTACTCAACTAAACATCTTATTACAATATGAATTACTGAAACCTAACAGTTCTTGCTATTTTCTATATTCGTGTTTTAAAATACAACTTTTAATTACTGAAAATTTTGAAACTGGGGTTTTATTCTGCTTCTGCTGGTTTTTATGTACAATTATTTTGATAACTCCGACAACATGGCTGCATATGTCTATATAATTTACGAATCTTGTATATAAAAAATCATAATATTACAAAGGAAAACACTTCCTGATATTCTCCAAAATTTTATTTATGTGGTCGCGAACCGGTTTTTGGCTTCTCAGGCCACTTCAGGTGAGAACTGAATGTCGCAAATACAGATAAACGTGATGTGCAACTTACACAGATATTAGTTGAACAGAAGATACAAAAATGACAAATTATGTACAAACCAAAATATTTAGAAAATTATGTTACCTGAAAAGCGGGTAAAAAGTTTTTTTGTGGAGCTACATTTAACAAATGCTGAGAAGTAAGGTAAATTTACATTTTGAATCTAGAATTTGTAACGAAAACTTAGTGTGACAAAGGACAAAATTGAAATTGAGTCTGAGCGTTCAACAGCAGACTGACATTCTCCGTCATATGTTTGTTGATTTCCAATATTTCCAGTTTTCTTTCTGCTTTTGTTGACAGAATGCAAAACTTCACGCTCTACATAATATAAATGGTTTTCTGCTAAAAGATGATCAGCAAAGGTCGATTCTTTCTTACCTAATCGCTAGCTTCTCTCATGTTCACGTAGACTAATTGCCAAAGCTCTACCCGATAGACCAACATACACTTTTTCACACTGTCTGCAAGTGATTTTATACACACTCTGTGAAAAGGGCTGCAATTTGTCTTCACTTTTGAATAAAAATTATGATATGTTATTCGTATTATAAAATTCAGGTCTGTAGTTGCGAGACTAACTTTTATGCAAGATTGTCTAAAATGTTGCCAGTATATGGAATTTTGCACCGGGACGAGATTTGTAACTACTGTGTGACTGTTGTTGGCCAGCGTACAGATGTGTTGTAATTTTATCCGTTTTTTTTTCGTTGAATATTATCAAACAGGACACAGCTAAAGGCATTCCTGGAAGCGATTTGTTTAATGTTTGTAGTTACATTTGGAAAGCTGATTTGGACAATGGAACAGATATGAGGGGAAACGCAATTGAATGGAAAGCTGTATGTTTGTGGCTGTGTGGATACGTGTCCTCTTGCGCTAATACCTACTTTTAAGGTCCAAGTAATTTGTAGAGGAACCTACCAGCTCCATTGTAAATTGAATTTTTTTAAGTTGTGAGGTTAAATGTTGTAGTAATGGGTCTAATTGTCTAGTGATACCGATCCACAAACACAGCACATCATCGACATATCTGAACCACTACTTAATTTCACAGTTCAGTGGGTCTATCTGTAAGAAAATTTGTTCAAAACTGCCCATGAAAATTTCAGATAGTATAGGACTAAGAGGTGAACCCTTAGCTAGGCCATCAGACTGACTGTAATAATTGTTCTAAAACTGAAAGTAATTGTTTTTAAACACTGTTGAGTAGCATCGAGTATATCATTTAATTCTATAGGATTTAACTTGTATTTGTGAAAAATATCTGTTAATATGTTTATAGATTCATCAGATTCATTTTTAAAGAAGCTAGTGACATCAAACGAGCCGGCCGGAGTGGCCGAGCGGTTAAAGGCGCTACAGTCGGGAACCGCACGACCGCTACGGTCGCAGGTTAGAATCCTGGCTCGGGCATGGATGTGTGTGATGTCCTTAGGTTAGTTAGGTTTAAGTAGTTCTAAGTTCTAGGGGACTTATGACCACAGCAGTTGAGTCCCATAGTGCTCAGTTTGACATCAAACGATACTACTTTGGAACTGAGTGAGATTTCATATCTTTAATTTTTTCAAGAAGAGCCGCAGAATTTTTGATACGAAAGATTTGAAATTGATTTTGTTTTTAATGATATAATAAGGCTCTTTCGTTAGCAGGTAACATCGAGCAGATAATGATGACACTGTCGAGCGTATTGGAACACCATCTTTATGTAAGCTGAATGATCCATGTAATGCAGGGGCAAGATGATTCGTATTAACTGTCATGCGGCTGTTGGTTCCAGATATAATACTTTTACATAAATGATCAGACTCAGTGTCCCTTTTTACCTTTGTTAAATGAAGTTTTCGTTACAAATACTAGACTCAAAGTGAAAATTTATCCGATTTCTCAACATTTGTTGAATTTATTTCCACATAAAACTTTGTTGACACTCTTTTTTAGTTAATGGAATTATTGAAATTTTTTTCCTATGTAACCACTTTGTGATTTTTGTATCTTGTTCGCGACCAAAAATACATAATTCTATAGAATGATAGGAAGTGTTTTCCTTTTTAACGTTTTTATCATGTTCTACCAGACACCGACAGATAATTCATTTAATGATAAAAAACATAATTTAAAGATTTGTGCTATAAATCACATCAGAGGTACGCAATCGATTTGGAATGCCAAAGCAAATAACGTTTTTATTAATATTCATATATTTTATATAAATTCATCCGAAGCAATCTTATAGTAAAACTCTTGTGAATCGGACAGAGCTTTTCTCTTCTATATACATCCTCACAGAAATGAATATTACTACGCTTTTGAACATCTGTTAGTTTCTTAAGTTTTATGGAAGTGATTTGGATAATCATTCTGCACCTTTCATCTATATGGCTTCTTGTCGTATAAGAGTGGAGTCGCATTGTTCGACGGACTGGATGTTCTTGTGGTGAATATATAAAAGATGTGGGACTTTGAACTCATTCACTCTTTACCACTATAACTTTTAAAAATTTTGTTTGCTTTGTTTTCCCTTCGTCCTCGAATTGTTCCGCTTCCATTTCAGGATGTAACATAGACGAGACTTGTTGATCACGTATGTTTCCTTACAGCGCAGTGTCAGTTTGATATAACTTGTGGAATGTCTTGGTCGTAGTTTTCCTGTGAATCTAGGAATGTGATCTGGTCTTTTTGTGTTTTAAGCGTGCATTTTGTTTCTGAGACAAGATGGCTACGCTGAAGCGCAACGATACCTACTCAGACCTGTGGGCCTTGTTCGGCACCCTTTTACGCTACATAAGTTTTTGACACTCACCACTGAATCAGGCAGAGAATGCCGGTGCGAGGTTCCACTGGTTACATAGTTCCTACCGGTGACTGGGATGTAGCAATGTCTGATGTTCCCTGAGGAAGCATTCTTACCACTTTGCTTAACAGTACTGTGCGGGAACAGTGTCAGTGAGATGAGCGGCTGTTGCTGGAAACCAGCTTGGTGAGAGTCCACAACGTCATTGTAGTTCATACTGATGGGCCATTCTGCAGTTTCGATGATCCCCGTCCTCTATACGGCGAATGGATACCTACCACGTGCGCGGGGCTTTCTAAACTGAATGGAGCCACCTCGCTAATCTCATTGTTCCAACGTCGAAGACATGTCATTCAAAACGATGATATGGGGATCATCTGTGCATGGCGGTAATTTTCCACATTCACACATGTTCTTTACACTATCCAAAGGTTGCGCAAGGGACTGTTTCCAGCAAGCTAGCACTCTCTCATAAACACAGCTTTGGGTGTAGGAGCATTTGAATAATATTCCATCAGTTTCGCAGTCTGGATGTCGCAGTTCACTCGTGTCAAGTTCTTTGGTCTCAAAATATTTATGGTCTGCAATAATTAAGCTCGCTTCTGCCACAGAATTACAAATAAAGTCCCGTTATTCTGTGTCACGTCGGAACATCCACTGTGGCACTTCCTTATACATTATTTTATTGTATTATTCAGTTATAATTCGTTGTGGCCCATATGCCAAGTAAGATCATTGCCTCAACAGAGTCTGTTAGTTTCCCAGAAATGCTGACAGTGAAACTGCCCTTATACACTCTATGTGTTCAGCGAATAGGGAATGTGGGGAAGTTTCCAGTTAGCTGAGAGGCAGCAGTCGATGCACAAAACTATTTCCTGATGTTCTGTCTCCGACTACGAGAGACATCTTCGGAGGTACAACGGCAGTGCATGGACGACAAGGGGGGTCCAGGATGTGCAGAGCTGTATAGGAGGCAGCGTCATTGGTCACACGATACCGAATGCTGGATTATCTCTGGCTGACGCCATAATTCTCGATTAAAAGCTATCAATCGTCATTCAGTTGGCGCAAAGTCGGTTTCCATATGTTATTTAACTTAACCCCCTCTTCCTTCCTGTCAGACATCTTGATGACACCACTGAACTTGCGCGCATGACAAAGCATTGTTTTTGAAAGATATACCCGCCATTTCACCGTACAAAAGGTTTTATTCCACAATCTTGACAGTGTAGCGAAGCTTGAAACCTGTGATTTGGTAATCTATTTCATTCCACAACCATACCAGGTGAAGAAATCATGTTAATTGCCGGTATATTAGCCTATTACACAAATGTTCTCGTATTTGCTTTTAACAAAATTGGTTTATGTAACCGAAGACACATATTTTGCCGAGTGTAACCAGTGGCTCCTGAAAATCAATCCTTCCAAGACCCAGGCAATCATCGTAGGTCATACTACTCGCTCCTTCCGGCTCCTGGATTTCTCCCTTACCATCTGCGCCCGTCCTGTCCGGCTCTTCCCATCCTTCACCTCACCTCATCTCACCTGAATCCCTCATCTCCGCTCCAACCAATCCAAAGCCCACAACTGCCTCCAACTCCTCAAACTCCTCTTTGGCCAGACATGGGGGTGAACTCTACCATCCTCCACACCTATATATCCTTAATTCGTCCCATCCTCTGTTATGCCAGTCCCGCCTGGATATCCACCCCCCCCCTCCCCCTCAAATTCTATAAGTCCCTCCAGATCCTTGAGCACCATGCACTCCGCCTCACCTTCCATATACACCTCCTGCCCCCCACACAGATCCTCTACAACCTGATTCCTTTCCCCCATCTGCTCCTATTCCTCGAACATATCCACATACTCTACACCTCCTGCCGCCTTGATCACCCTAATTCCCTAGTTGCTCATCTCCTCTCCAAACCCCGCCCCCTGCCTCCATCTCTACACCCTTAATCTCCTTTTCCAAGGTGGCTTCCATCAACTCCCCCTCCCAGATGATGCCCTCACTCCCTCCATTTATCCCTCCTATCAACTCTGATACTTCTCTCCCCCTCCTTTCCTCTGTCCTTTCACCGGGCTCCCTCTTCACCCCTTTCCATCCTGTTTTTCCCCACCTGCCCTCTCTCTTCCTCCCTTCTCTCCCCCTCCCGCTGAGTCCTTCTGCATTCCCCTCCTCTGCCTTTCTCCACTCAATTTCGGATCTGCCCAACCCCCCCCCCCCCACCCCATCTTCTGAGTCCTTGTCCTCCGTCAGCTACTTCCCCCCTCCCCCACCTCGTTTTTCCTCTCCTTCTCCCCTTTTCTTTCCCATCATCTATCCAGGTTCCCCCCATCTGCCCTCAGCTGTGGTGTGTCATATCTGTGCCAACTTTTTAGTGCAGTGTTCAAATGAGTGTTCAGTGTTGGTGCATCTTTCCAAAGTGTTGCAAACAGAAATCTTGTAGTCGCTGGGTGTGATTTTTATATCTCTTGCGAACAGAAACCAGACTGTCTATCTGTCTATTATTTTACCTGTCTGCTTCCTGTGTATTTTATTAGCATCACCAACCCTTTGTATTGTGTGTTAAGTTCCACAATTTTCCGCCATTTTACCATTTAAGTCACCGATTTTATCGCCTGCTGTTATTATTTATTATCTTCATTTTTTAAAACAAATTCTGTAGGCTGAAGAGCGGTGTACTCAGTTGCTGCCAGCCCCCCCAATAAAGGAAAAAAAAAAGTATTTTGACGAGCAGGTAATCATCGTATGTCGCACCACTTGCTCCTCAGGGCTCCTTGATTTTTCCCTTACATCTGTGTTATTCCTGTCCATCTCTCCCTCTCCCCCCCTCCACCCCTTGGACTCACCATTGACTATCATCTCACCTGGATCCCTCATCTCAGATCTATCCAAATCAAAGCCCACAACCACCTCTGTCTCCTTAAACTCTTCTCTGGCTGGACATGAGGGTTGAACCACTCTACCATCCTCCACCCCTACAAATCCTTAATCTGTCCCATCCTCTGTTATGCCAGTCCTACCTGGATATCCAACCCCCCCCTCCAAAATTCTGTAAGTCTCTCCAGATCCTCGAGCATTATGCACTCCACCTCGCCTTCTGTATATGCCTCCCATTCCCCACGCGGATCCTCTATGACCTGATTCCTTTCCCCATGTGTTCCTTTTCCTCTAACACATCCACATCCTCTACACCTCCCACAGACTTGATCCCCCCCATCCACTGGTTGCTTCTCTCCTCTTCTCTCCAACCCCTGCCCACTCCCACACCTTCACCATTGTGTCCCCCCTACCCTCCACCTCTATACCCTACATCAGCTGTCCCTAGGTGGCTTCCGTTACATCAGTTTTCCTCAGGTGGCTTCCGTCAACTCCCCCTCCCAGATGATGCCCTCTCTTCCTCCATTTATCCTCCTATCAACTCTGATCCTCACGTCCCCCTTCCTCCATCCCTCTGTTCTTTCTCCCCTTTCCATCCTGTTTTTTCTCCACCTCCCCACTCCTTGACTCCATTCCCTCCCCCCCCCAGGTCCTTTTTCTTCCCCTTCACTACCTTCCCCACTCTTTCTCGCTTCCACCCTGCCCCCCTTTCCCTGTGTCCTCCCCTCCATCGCCTCCCCCCTTCTTGCCTTTCCTCCTCCCTTTTTTACTCTCATTGCTCTGGGTTCTCCCCCCTCCCTCCCACCCCCATCTGCCACTGTGTCTCCTCTATAGAGCTATTGTAAGTGTGTCTTCAGTGTTGTGCGTCCCCTGTCAGTGCTGCAAACAGACACCATATCACCCACTGTGTGTGTGTATGTGTGTGTGTGTGTGTGTGTGTGTGTGTGTGTATGTGTGTGTGTGTGTGTGTGTGTGTGTGTGTGCGTTTTAGCTCTTGCAAACAGAAACCACACTGACACTGTGTTTTTTAAATTGTACCTGTCTAATTACTATGAGTTTTAAATCAGCATCAGTTTTTATATTTTCACTTCACACCTTTTCGCCATGCCGACTTCCGTAAAATCGAGTAACGTTGCAGACTGCTGTTCATGGAACCAGTCCTCGGAGTCTCGTAGTTGTTTCCGATGCAACATTGCACGTTTACTGGTAACTTTGGACTGTTTTTACTATCTTGATACCTTCACATTATGTTTTAACACTTCTGTAGGCTGTAGAGCGGCATATTACGTTGCTGCCAGCCCCCCCCCCCCCCGCCCCCCTCTGGGGGAGAATCGAAATCAACAAAGCAAAAAAAAAAAAAAAATTTGTCAATGACTTGTGTTACAGTTACGTCTAACGACTGTTGGTACTTGTAACACTTCATAATCGAAGGCCAAAATTTAGGTTGTGGCATAAAACCTGTTGTACAGTCAAATGGCGGTTATATATTTCAAAAACTTTTATATGAATGTAGTTCCACACCAAAGTAACATCATAAAGCCCTGTCATTGCTAAAATGCTGGAGAATTGTATTTCACAGTTTCCATCTCGGGAAGTGTGTTCCGCTACGCTCAGTTTGACGCTTTGCCCCAGACAGTGGTTCCTTTTGTGCTTGACTATGTGAGTATTAATTCTTCTTTGTGTGGTTCCAGTGTACACACGCCCACAACTACACAGAATTTTATGTACCCCAGGCGTAGGTGACGTCTTTTGACATTCTTAAGCATTCTTTTATTTTTTTTTATTTTTGGTTACGTCTAAAGATCGTTACAACTACATACTCGGCCAACACATTCCCAGTGTGATCCGTAATACTGTTAAGGAAAGGAGGGAAAAGCTACCCAGTTGGCTACCATTGTCCCTCTTTAGCCTGGCTTTGAAGCAGTACGGGAGTGGCCACTGTACCCCACATAGGGATTAAACTTTCATTCAGTCGACGAAAAACTACATCTAAAGGTGTACCTCTATCTCCGCCGCAACCGTTAAAACAGCTGAACGTGTCGAACACAAAAATACATGTGTACTGGACCACAGTGGTCAAGGCAGGCCAACTTGGGTTTCCGCAAGACGGGCAAGTTTCGGGGATCCATTCAGCCACCTGCACCTGATAACAGGTTGCGCCATCAATCCAACGTGATTAGTCAGGTATATGCTTGCGTAGGTAGTTTCGCTAAAGCTTAGTTATCGTAACGGCGGGAGCAACAAAATTAAAACATCAAACTTAAGGGGAATAGAGGAGAAATTAAAAATTGGGGAATATATACTAGTCATGAAACGGAGCCCAAGTCCAACAGTGGAGGTGTGGTTATGAGGCAGCTTGAAATAATTTGGTGGGAGTCTCGCAATGTAGATTATGTAAGAAGTCAATAAACACTCATTTGGAAACCTCGAGTACGCTACGACATGTCCGTAAATTTCACCAGCAGGTTCTTCACTCCAAAAATATTTTGAAAGAGGACAAAGGCTGACAAATGTGTGGAAACCTATGCTGGGGACTTCAGATCATTTAGCGGTGTACAGGTCTTCTAAATTTAGCGTAAACACTGACTGAAATAGAAAAAAGAAATGTCGCTCATGGGACATTAAAACCCCATTCTAGTGGTGTGCAACATAGCGCGAAGAAAGCTTAATACGAATGAGAAACTTCTTCTTACAGACATTTACTTTTTAAACTAACGTAATATGAAAAACGAACTTTGTATTTGCTAAAATACGTTTGGGGGATTCAGAATGAGCTATTTAGGCTATGTAGAATGAATTCAATGAACCCTCAATACACATCATAGAAAAGTAATTAAACTGGTATAAGTGGAGTCATGTTTGGCTGAAACACACTAAGATTACAGGAACTAATCTTCCAAAACCTTATTTAAGTTGGCGTTGCTATATAATAACCTTGTTGAAGTTCTTAGGTGGAAAGGATCTTGATTTTCAGAGATGGTTCTGCTTATTATAGAAAACATATGTATTAAGAGGCCACCTGATGATGCTTCGAACTGAGAACAGCCAGTATCAGTCGAATGAAGCTGACGTTGCAGAGAAAACTGTTCATATCTAAAATAAATAAATAAATAAGACCGAAACACGCAGAAAAGGAAAAAAAGAAAATATCTACCATTTTCTGGCCTAAAATGACCCGAAATGAATATACAGGGCGTATCAAAAAGAATCATCAGATTTGGTACATCTGTATTTCTGAAAGTAAAAAACATGTACAATAAATTTTGTTTTATACTCCTCTTTAGATGCACAGCATACGTCCGTGCGATATTGAAATTGTTTTCACACTGCAACCTGCATGCCTTGAGATACAGTTTCCACAGCTCCTGTTATGCGATGTCTCAGTTCATTCATTGTTGTCGATAAAGGAGGCACATAAACCCCCACAAGAAATAATCACATACAGTCAGGTTCGATGACCGTGGAGGCCAGTAATGTAAGGCTGAATAATTTGGTCCAGTGCGACCGATCCATCGCTCAGTAACCCTTTGATTTAAAAATTCCCGCACTGCCAGATGCCAGTGTGGCAGCGTCCCATCCCGTTGGTAAACGAAATCATTCGGATCAGTCTCCAACGGTGGGAAAAGAAAGTTCTCAAGCATATCGAGATATGTGCTTCTTGTAACAAGAAAAATGGACCATACACCTTTTCCCATGAAACTGTACAAAATTCATTAAATTTTGGAGAGTCCGACTTATGTTGTTCAACTTCATGAGGTTGTTCCATATCCCATATTTGCACATCATGACGATTCACCTTTCCATTTAAATTGAATCTTGCCTCGTCACTAAACACTAAGCATGGAAGAAAACTGTCATCCATCATCTTGCCAAGAACGAAATTACAGTACTCCACACGTTATTGTTTGTCACCTTCATGAAGAGCTTGCAGTGGCTGAATTTTGCAAGGTTTCATCTGACAACATCGACGCAACACACACAACATGGACGTCAGGGGCATGTTGAGCTGTCGAGCTGCATGGCGAACAGATTTCTGCGGACTCCTCGTCAAACTATGGCAGATACGTTCGAACGTGTGTGTCAGACACTCGGGGGACGGCGCGGTGATTTGCCTTTCCTCAAACAACCTGTTTCTCGGAATTATTCATGCCATCGTCTAACACTCTATGCTGTAAGAGGATCCACACCGTACCTAGTATTAAAGTCACACTGAACAGTTATTACTGACCCGAACTGTGCAAAATGTAGAACACAAAATGCTTTCTGTTGTCCTGACACCATTTTTACTAGAACTGAAGTGTGCACACACTGCTGTTACCTAGTGGGTACCATGTAATACTCGAGTGTTAGCTCTTTCCAACAGTATGTTTTTCATGCACATATCTCAAGTAACAGAATAGTTAAGATTGTTTAAAAATCGGATGATTCTTTTTTATACACCCTGTATATTATATTGAGCCTTGTTTCATTATATTGTCTTAAAAAAGGACTCTCCATCAATTTCCGAACCCTACTCATAATGCTATAATGGAAGCATTCAGAATAAACTGCTACGTAGCATAACACAGTGGGATCCCTCCCGGATGATGAGCTTCGATCTGACATCTACCCTTCCTACCAACTCTGACCCCACCTTCCTCCCCCCTACTCCTCAGGGCTCCCTCTCCCCTCCCCTTCCCTTCCCTTCCCCGGAGCGGTTTTCCCCCTCCCCCACCACCACCACCACCACCCTCTCCCATGCCCCCTGTTCTGTGTCTCTGCACTCCCTCCTGCCTTGTCTCCACTATTCATCTCCGGCACCTCCCATCTCCTGCCTCTTGGTGTGCCTCCTGCCCACCCTTTTTTCCTCTTCCTCCCACCCCCCGAACCCCCCCCCCCCACACCCTCTTCCCCTCTTTTTCCCTCGTCTCCACGCTCCAATCCCTCAGCAGGTCCATGCCAGCGGTTTTTATTCTTCATGAGTGCTTCGTCGTTTCCAATGGTTTTTTTAAGCGTCTTGCTCTGTGTGATTTTTATCCTGTGGCTGACTTTTATCTTGTATTTGCCTCCAGTGATTTTAAGTGCACAAGGAATTGCCAGCTGTGTTATTTTAACTTTATGTCAATTCTTTAACTGTCCCCCAGTGCTGTCCCCGTATTATTGTATATTTTAACTCCCATCATCTCCATTTACTGTATTTTTTATGTCCCCCATTTTATCCCCCGATTTTATGTAAGAGTCCCCCTTCTGTATTTTTGTAAAGCCATTTGGGTGAAGAGCACTGGACTGCGCCACCCCCAGCCCTCCCCTGCCCATATGGGGCAGGGGAATGGAATTACAACAAAGAAAATTAAAAAATAACACAGTGGGATGTCGGGCAGACAAGCAAGATCCATTTAGCCAGCTTTGGTTGGTCGTAACTTGACTTGGATGAGAGTAAAGCAGTCTGCTCATTCTACTGATATTCTGTGGCAGCTTGCCTGCCTGTTGGGCAAGCATGGGCGGGTTAACAGCGGATGTCTATACCTGTGGCTGCATCTCATAATGACACACATAAAGAAGCCCACATCAGGATCGCTCCGCTCCGGAACACATCGATCTTTCACCATCATGATAGTAATAAAACCTTATTCTACGTCTCCCTGTTGATGCTCACCTTTTTCATCTCATTGAGTGATGTACCGCAGATCTCCGTTAATCCACAGTGGTTTAAAGAGTTTGTTTGTCAGGAACCATCAGCTGTTTTAAGAACAGTTTTGCATACCTCAGAATGTGCTCGTGGTGTGAGATGCAAACTGCCAACGTCTGACGGCGATCGACGTTGAGCGCCCCGTCGTTGCGAGAGAGTTCTCGCAAGTTGTCGGCCAGATAGCGCAGCTGTATGCACAGCAGCTGCTGCAGCCACATGAGCAGGCAGTCGAAGAAGCAGAGGATCATCACCGAGTACATGGAGCATGCATACTGCATCCAGTACACCATCTGTAAAGGCCGTCGTGGCAACCACACCATTAACTTTTACCAGCAAGTGCCTGCCTCGAGACAAGATGATATCTACAAAATGTTAAATGTAGCATGGTATTTCCTCTGTAACGTTATCAGTTTACGTGACCTGTTCCCTGGTTGCCTGCAGTAGTTTTATAAACACTTTATTATAATGGTATTACAAATATATGTGTGGTATTATATTTTGAAATTTATGATATTTTCAGCTTTGTATAGACTACTACTACTAGACAGGGTGATTCTTATTAACGTTTAAAACCACCGAAACGACGTAGATGACGCTGAGGCAATTAATTTAATGTAAGACACATGGGGCCGCAAATGTTTCGAACTAATCCGAAAGTGGCTGACAGATGTTGAACATGTGACGTCACCAGATGACGTGTATCGCCGCACGTGAAGTGGTTGAGGCTATTGGTCTGTCGCACCCACCCCGCCCTAAGTCAAAGTATTCACCTCTGTGTGGCTACGGGCAGACGTGTGCGACTTCAGGGTGTGAAGCTCAGGGTCCAGTCTTGCGTCTGGCAGTCTGTATTTTTTTTCATTGCGTTAGATAGTTACCTGTTTACATTAAGGTAATATTTATTATTTACTTAGCAGTCTCTCGTCTCAGTTGGTTTATTGCAAAGTACATTACAACAAAAACTACCGTATTGGGTCACAAGTAAACGAGTATAAGCTTCCGAATTTCGTCCTCACCAGTACATGACCCATGGTTCGTGTACTAAATAATGTCAGTAAACAAAAAAAGAAGGGATAAAGGGAAAGAAACATAAAATAAAACAAGTTTTGGTTGCTTATAGCGAGAACAATAATATTTTTAAATTCTACGTTTACAAGAGATCACGTTTACAAAAGGTGTTCCAATCTTGCTCCGTTCTGCAGCAGTGTGTAGCACTGCGTCCTACCGGCGAGTGTAAGGTCAACAAACCCAACCGCTGCACGTGTGGCGAGGTACGTCATCCGGTGACGTCACATGTTCAACTTTTCTCATCCATGTTTGTGGTATTTCCTGACATATGCGGTCCCTCTGTCTTATAGACCTAATAATTACATTTTCCCCGAGACATTTAATTCGCTAAGCTTTATCTCATGGAAGCAGAGGAATTGAATTATAATTTGTGCCACGGCCGGACACGAACCCGGGTCTTCTTGCTTATTCGACAGAAGTTCTAACCTTTACACCACCAGAGCATTATGGCCAACAATGCTGCTCGAACTACCCAGGTCGAGGGCCCTCGCCAATGGCATGAACCCTCTGTCGTATATTAAATTACCTCTCGCAGCAGCTTCTAAGTCGCTTCAGATGTTTTTAAATGTTAATGAGAATCACCCTGTATACCGCTAACAATGGCTCGACAATTATACATCAAATATAATGTACCAGTATACCCCCTATTTTTTAAAGATAAATACACACACACACAAAAAGACGCACCACGAAGGAATTAAACAAATGAGACGGAAATCGGTAGATGCGGTGTACATGTATGAGCGAACCAATGATAACGATTTCAGCCATTGGCTGATTTGGTCAAGAGAAAGAGCTTCAAAAATTGAGGAAGTAAATCGCGCGTTGGTCTACCTCTGGCCCTTATGGAAGCATTTACCTGGCTTGGCACTGATCGATAGAGTTGTTGGATGTCCTGAGGGATATCGTACCAGATTCTGTCCAACTGGCGCGTTAGGTCGACAAAATCCCGAGATGGTTGGAGGATCCTGTCCATAATGCTCCAAACGTTCTCATTTGGGAAGAGATTCAGCGACCTTGCTGGGAGAAGTAGGATGTGGCAAACACGAAGCAATGCAGCAGAAAATATCCGTATGCGGGAGGCGTTATCTTGCTGAAATACATGCCCAGGATGGCTTGCCACGAAGGGAGACAAAACGGGGCGTAGAATAACGTCGATTAACCATTGTGCTGTACGGATGCCGCGGAGTCTAACCAAAGGGGTTCTGCTATGAAACGAAATGGCGCTCTAGACTAATTGTCGGGCCATATGATGAGCGACAGTCAGGTTGGTATCCCACCGCTGTCTGAGGCGTCTCCAGACACGTCCTCGGCCTGGAATTGTCTTCGGTGACGAGTCCTGCTTCGAACTATATCCCTATTTCCATGTGTGTCTTTTTTACCATGCTATAGTTTATCCGTATGTTGTTTTTGGTTTTCGTATATATTTGGTTAAGACCGACCCTGTCAGACTGTTGATTCCCTGTTCCACCGAGTCGACGAGTGAACTGCAGATCTTCTAGAACGAAGTAATCAGAACGCTTAGTAAAGTCTTTAAAGGAGTACCTCTGACACGGAATTTACAGTGTCTGAAGAGATCCAGACTTCAGTGTGATAATTTGCGTATTTGTAAGGCCTATGAGCGATATCTCAGACGGAGGCGGTGTTTGAGACAGAATAAAATATGGTTAAAAACAGTGGGTTTGGCTACGGAAGAACGGCACACACTCGCACTTAGTGGCCAGTATTGCATCAGCAATCTCACAGACGAACCAGAAGCGTAATTAACAACAGAGCCAATTTAGCGTTAAAAATAGTTTCTTCTTTAAGCCGACAGCCAATTCGGTTCACTATTCACCGCTACAATATTACTGTTTGACTCTAATCAAGACATTCATGGGGTTACATCCAAGTCACTGGACTAAAGTTCATCACCACGAAAGACACCATGCTGATGCCATGTAACCCCGCCTCGACCCTAGATAATGGCCCCAATTCGACGAGGAAGAGGGTCCACAGATTTCTTCAAGAATTCGGTACCTAGCTGAAGCCACTCCTGACGATTAAATCCCACAGCTCTACCAAACTGCAAGGATGTTGACTGCAACGTTTTACGTGCTGTACCAAGTAGACCGCAAAATTTTCTGTGTTCAAAAATGTTCAATTGTGTGTGAAATCTTATAGGACTTAACTGCTAAGGTCATCAGTCCCTAAGTTTACACATTACTTAACCTAAATTATCCTAGGGACAAACACACACACCCATGCCCGAGAGAGGACTCGAACCTCCGTCGGGACCAGCCACACAGCGCCTCAGACCGCTCGGCTAATCTCGCGCGGAATTTTCTGTGTGACTGTTGAGGCTTTCAAGGCCACTTGTTCATGTATTGTCTGTTGGTTTCTATCACCCTCCATTGTTGGTGGCGGACTGGAGAGTGAGCCTGTGACAATGCCAGCCATTTGTTCTGGCGAAACGTCAGCAAAATCGTTAAACAACGTCGGCCGAAGATCCCAAGACAGAAAAAAATGTTAAAATGTGTGTGAAATCTTATGAGACTTAACTGCTAAGGTCATCAGTCCCTAATCTTACACACTACTTAACCTAAATTATCCTAAGGACAAACACACACACTCATGCCCGAGGGAGAGCTCGAACCTCCGCCGGGACCAGCCGCCCAAGACAGAAACAAAAAGTCGATATGTCATTTTCTGTGGCATTAAAATCAGTGAGCCTGCGGGTCAGTCTAGGTGCAGTATAGTGCCTGAGTAATCGCAAAGTGTTGAACGTTTGAATGCTGCTCTGTAAGACAACTGTAGTCAGCTTGGAAGACGGAAGTGTCCACAGCATACTTAGCATCAAACGATAGAAGTAAAGGCGATACTTACTCGACGAGAACGTTGAAAAAAACCCTGATTCATGTTCAAAGTAACCTGAATGAGTGGGCCAAACTCGTGGTATGAAAAACATTCCGAAAACATCAAAGAACCGCCTCTTACATCCACAACACCCTCCACACACTGCAGGTTAGACGCCTAATTGGGCCTTCGGTATACTGGACGCCGTATGCCAATTGATAGGATGCAAAATATGATATGCCGGACCACATTACAAGCCTCCTGTCACTAACTGTCCATTTCGAGTTGTATGTCCATTGAAGACGTGCAGTTTTATGTGCCACTGTGATGAATGGCTTTCATGAATCGAATGAGTGGTGTTCCCTTCGCAGTGTTCGTTCAGGCACTGGTTCAAATGGAGCCGCATTTAGGAATTCCTATCGGATTTGAAACTGATTGTCATTGAGAAGGCGTGACACTCACCTGCAGTCTGTCGGTTAAAATCTTTTTGCGATCACTATTTTTACGATATGTTACTTGCCTGCGAATGGTACACCATTGCTTACAGACACGTTGGGCAGACCGCATCGGCAATCAGGCAACTTCTTTCACAATATGCTCAAGGCTGTGTGCAAACATGAGAGCTTCGTTCTGTCATTCTGTCACGTCTCCTCGTCGCTGAAACCTGATACTAGTTTTACACAATCTATAGCGTTAGAAAGTGGAAAGAGCCACCAGGGTTAAGGCTACGCCTTCGTGGAACCAGCCAGTGATCTGCGCCGAGCTTCCCTCTCGATATGCAGATTGATCCTCTTCGACTCGTACGTATGGAAATGAGAGACGTACAGGGAAACGGAATGAATGGGTGGCCCTGAAAAATGAATCACAGCTGTTTGTCTTGTATAAAATTAACAATAATGAGTGTAAAAAATGGAAGGTTAGAGTTTAACAGCCGTCGACAGTGAGGTCATTAGAGATTAAGTATAAGTTCGGATGACGGAAGGTCGCGGAAAGAAATTGGCCGTGTTCTCTTCAAAAGAAGCATACCGGCATTTGGTTGAAGCGATTTAGGGAAATAGTGGGATATCTAAATCTGGATGACCAGAATGGAATTTGAACCGTCGTCCTCCCGAATGCGAATCCAGTGTGTTGACCACTGCTCCACCTCGCTCGGACATTGTGAATGTAGCAGAGGAGGTTGTTGTCTGTTGTAATTAAACAGAAATTCGTAATCATCATAATTTATTGACGCAGTTAACAGAATGCAAACCAACACGCAACATGAAACAGCTAATCAAGTTATTTCTTGTGCAGGAGATGAGTGGTAGACGGAAGCTGAACCTGTGGGAGTACTTACATTTATAATGTTAACTTGGGATGGGTAGATCATGAAGGGGTGAAGAGTACTCTGGTAAAAAACTGAACTGAAATGTGGGGTTGCGTAAGTAGTGGGAGGGGGGAAGAGGGTTGTCAAGCCTGTATGAAAACTCAGCAAAGTCATGGCCAAGAGGTTACTGTACAAAGCATGATCGATCCAACGTTACGTGAGACGCCAAACCACGCCTATTCCCTCGTGAGCACTGCTGACTGCCCTCATTGCTGCATGAACTTACACTTGCGGAGATCAGGTGGCGGTGAGTGGGCTGCAGCAGGTGATGGGCTGCCAAGGGCCGTTTCACATCTCTCCAATCTCTGACGATTGCCTCTCCCCGAATGTAAACTTGCGAACGTCCCCAATGCCCCTCCCAGAATCAGAGTGCGAAGAATAAGGATCATAGTCACAATATGAATAGCTTCAAAATCCGAATAACTTCTGGAACGAAGCAGAATATGACTGAAACTAAAACCAGAATGCGAATCACTCTAAAACTTGCACGCTGCCGCTTCTGCCCTCCCAAAATCACCAAAATTATACGTAAGCCAATCTGAATGATAGTCTCTACCTTGGCCAATGGGAACCCTCGTCTAAACAAGTGGCCTGGTTTTCCCTCTAGAGCTCCACGTGGACTGATTTTTAATAGCGACGTCAGCAGTGCGTCGACATACTACAAACTTGGCCCTTATCTGTGATGTTATGCACTTCCCATGTTATGAAATAATCGTATCGCAGCTGGTCGGCCAGAGCTGCTCACTGTTAACAGCCTGACGTCTGCTCGTCCCCATCCAGTATGTGTGTGTTCACTGGCAGTCGGAAGACGCTGTATAGATAACTGTTGCTGCCTCGAGAATGTGCTATAGGCTGCAAGTAGGACCTCGTCGACCAGGCACCTCCAGTATATGGCAAAATTTAATCCTCTGAAACGGCGCTAGCTGCCTGCCCACTTGAATGAATGGGACGAAACGACAGTCGGCCACGGCCACACAAAAGTCTGGGTTCCAGTCTGTTCCTGATGGCCTGACCTCACGTCCTCTCGGGCCGTGCTAATGGAACCCTTGGACACGGCTCGGCTGTTCTGCCCACTCACCACATATAGATTCACAATTGAAACCAACTCGTACATTAGAAAATTAGTAAGTATGGACCGGTGACCCCAGAAATCATTATTTCTTCCCCATACGAATCAAGTCCCTAATTACTCTTACACTGAGGAGACAAAAGTCATGGGATAGCGATACACACGTACACAGATGGCGGTGGTATTGCGTACGCAAAGTACAAAAGGACAGTGCAGTGCCGGACCTGTCATTTGTACTCATGTGAATCAAGTGAAAAGGTTTCCGACGTGATTGCGCACGCATGACGGGAATTAACAGACTTTGAACGCGGAATGGTAGTTGGATCTAGACGAATGGGACATTCCATTTCGGAAATCGTTAGCGAATTCAATATTCCGAGATCCACAATTTCAAGAGCATGCCGAGTATACCAGGCATTAACTCTCACCATGGACAACACTGTGGCCGACGCCCTTCATTTAAAGACCGACAGCAGCGGCTTTGTGTAGGTTACCAGTGCTAACCGAAAAGCAACACTGCGTGAAAAACCGCAGAAACCAATGTGGGAGGTGCGATGAACGTATGCGTTAGGACAGTGCGACAAAATGTGACGTTAATGGACTGTGGACCGGCGCGAGCGCCTTTGCTAACAGCACGACATCGCCTGTACCCTAGACGACTGGAAACTGTGCCCTGGTCTGATGAGTTCCGATTTCAGTTGGTGAGAGCGATGGTAGGGTTCGAGCGTGATGCAGACCACACGAAGCCATGGCCCCAAGTTGTTAACACGGCACTGTACAGGCTGGTGGGGGTTCCATGATGGCGCGGACTATGTTTACGTGGAATGTGTTGCGTTCTCTGACCAAAGTGAACCGATCATTTACTAGAAATGGTTGTGTTCGGCTACTTGGAGACCATTTGCAGCCATTCATGGCCTTGATGTTCCCAAACAATGATGGAATTTTTGTGGAGGGCAATGCACCATGCCAACGGATCACCGTCGTTTGCAATTGGGTTGCAGAACATTGTGGACAGTTGGAGCGAGTGGTGGGGCCACTCAGATCCCCCGACATGTATCTCATCAAACATTTATGGGACACAATCGAGAGGTCAGTACGTATACGAAACCGTCCAATGGCAACATTTTCGCAATTATGGACGGCTACAGTGGCAGCATAGCACGATATTTCTGTAGGAAATTGCCAACGACTTGTGGAGTCCATGCCACGCCGAGTAGCTACACTGAACCAGGCAAAAGGAGATCCGACCGATGTTAGGAGGTATCCTATGACTTTTGTCAGCTCAGTGTACACTACACCATCAAAAAGAAAATCTGCATATCACAATACCAAATTGATACATGTGCATAATAAGAATGAAACGTCAGGCTACAGCCAGGCGTGTATCAAAAGCTACAAGTGTGCTGTTTTAAGGAGGATGACAAACATCATAGCTTATGAACTTATAACCTTAATCATAGCTCTTTATTACACGTTATTTGCGAATACACAACCGTGAACTATGCAAAGCCGGATTTTCAGTTGCCTGGAAGCAATATTTTGGTAATCATAACGAACAGACCTTCTTAATAGTTGGCTGTTGGCTGTCGAATGGGTACCACGCGTCGTATCGCAGTGAATCATCTCCTTTGAGGAGCGGCACGAAGTACCAGTGCGAGGCGCCGAGCACGCACATCACTGACCACACGACGGTCACCAGCCAGTAGCGGAACCGCGTCCTCTCCAGAACCTCGTACAGTTTCGTCGGCACCGCCCATGGCTGCGAGAAAAAGAAACCACCGAATGTATAAGAGCGTGCACACTGCCAGCTACATAACACACTATATCTGCAGGGTAATAAATGTAAGAATAAGATGGAGAACTAATGATGTAGTGAAAGAACAAATTCCTTTCACAAAAAATAATTCCCTTTTATACGTGTGTGTGTGTGTGTGTGTGTGTGTGTGTGTGTGTGTTGGAAAGAGGAAGTGATCTTGGATATTCTCATGTAAATGTCTCACGTCATGGTGCGACAGACAGTTTCTTGAGGCCTAGATCTACGTCCACATACCGGAACCACATTTCGGTGTACGGTGGAGGGTACTTCTGAGATCATTATCATTTCCCTTCTGCCCTGTTCCATTCACGAATGGTATCTGGGAAGGACTGTGCATAACATTCTGTATGAGCCCAAATTTCTGTGTTTCTACCGTCATGGTATTTTGTAAGATATACAGGAAGACAATTATTGAACTATACGGAAGAAAAACCGTAAATTAGTTACATGCTACGGGGTGCACATACTTTATTCGACATGTAAACGTCACTACAGATATTAGAATTTAGGTTATCACATGTTCTCTATGACTGCCATCATTGGCGATGATGTGGTGCAGACGAATAGCGAAATTCTGCATGACCCGCCAAAGTGTCGGAAAATCGGAGCTGTCGATGGCCTCCTGAATGGCTGCTTCCAGCCGAGCAATGGTTTTTGGGTTATTGCCGTACACCTTATCTTTAATACAGCCCCACAAAAAGGAGTCGCACGTGTTCAGATCCGGAGAATATGGCGGCCAATCGAGGCCCGTGACAGTAGCCTCTGGGTACCCCAGACCCAGAATGCGGTCCCCAAAGTGTTCCTACAGGACATAAAATACTCTCCCGCTTCGATGGGGTCGAGCTCCGTCTTCCATGAACCATATCCTGTAGAAATCAGGTTCACTTTACATAATGTGGATGAAATCATCTTCCAAAACCTTCACGTACCGTTCGGTAGTCACCGTGCCATCAAGGAATATCGCACCGATTATTCCGTGACTGGACATTGCACACCACACAGCCACCCGCTTAGGGTGAAGAGACTTCTCTACCGCGAAATGCGGATTCTCAGTGATCCAAACGAAATCGGTTCAAACGGCTCTGAGTACTATGGGACTTAACATCTGAGGTCATCAGTCCCCTAGAACTTAGAACTACATAAACCGAATTAATCTAAGGACCTCACACACATTCATGCCCGAGGCAGGATTCGAACCTGAGACTGCAGCGGTCGCGCGGTTCCAGACTGAAGCGCCTAGAACCGCTCGGCCACAGTGGCCGGCCTCAGTCACCCAAATGCGCCAATTTACTTATTGACCAACCTATCCAAACGAAGGTGGGCTTCGTCGTTAAACTAAACCGTACACGCGTGTACTTATTCCAGTCATGCCCCGCGGCCAACAGTGCAGTTTGAACGTCCTGACGCAAACTGCTCAGAAGTTATGACGATTTTATTTCATGTAGTTCATTAACTATCACCCTGTACATCCGAGGAAGAAGCATACTGCCTGTCTCTTCTGGAACGCATGTTCTCGAAATTTTAACAGTAAAGCGCACCGTCATGCAAAACGCCTCTCTTGCAGGGTCTGCCACTGGCAAATGTTACCAAACGTCTTTGAATCACCTCTCTACTTAGTCGCGTTCCTAGGCAGTTGAACAAAAGAAATGGTCGAAGAGAGTTCTGTAAGCTGTCTCTTTTGTGGGTGAATTACATTTCCTTAGGATGTGTCCTTGGAGTCTTACGCGGCGGCATGTCTGAATAAAATATTCACACACCGATCGTTAATTAAACACCGATAGTTTTCACCACCCTGTACACAATAAAGTGGTTCTGAACACGTTAATACACAGAGGATATGTTATTTCTGACGAAGACACCTACATTTTGACTTGTTGCACTTGAGACGTATGTCCAGAGAGAATGGTTATAGCAAGACAAACATTGTAAACTCTTTCAGTGCCACCGAAGAATGACGCCTTGCGATTCGGCAGAAGAGGTCAAGTCGCCTGTTTTCCATCCATACTGTGGGGCAACGAGCAGCAGGTTAGGACGTGTGCTGCAGAGACATGGCTTGAGACTAGTGTTCCTGCCCACCCCCAAGATACGACATATGCTGCGCCCTTTTAAAGACGGCATAGCTCACTGTGTGCCTCGTCTGTATGATGTCTATTGCGAAAGCGGCAGCATCTATATAGATCAGACAATTCGCACGAGAGCATCGCCTCGAAAACGGACACAAAATACAGTTTGAAAACAAAGAGTCTCGTATCATGCGTCAACATATTGTGGCTCCCTTACAAAGGAGACGGCTGAGATGAGAATACACAGCAAAAATTTTAACAAAGACCAGGGGTGCGAACTTAGTAAGGCCTGGGGTCGGACTTTGGATATCGAAAGGAAGCAAAGACGGGGGCTTTACGCTTGTAGGGAGGAGGGAGCGGCGGTTTCAAACTTGGCGCCGGCCCCTCGCGCCACCTGACGTCACTCGGTCTCTTGCGAGGCCTACGAGAAAGACTCTCATGGGTCTCGGCTCCGTGGCGGGCCGGAGCTGCTTAGAGCTGTTGAACTAATCTTCTGCGCATGCCTCTCTGAGTGGTGGCAGAGGCTGCAGTCGTGCTTGTATAAGCGGAAAACCGTGCCGTCCCCGGCAGTCAGTGGTTTCACTCCTGACGACAATGGCAGAGGGAGCCATCGAAAGTTTGAGAATTTTATTCGAATTGAAGTGGCTTGAAAACCGAGAAGATTTTATGCATTTTCTAACGATTCCTCTAGTAAATCGCATTCTGGCCATTTGGTTCTCCTACAGCTAGTTTTATGCGGTTATTCATCTCTAGGTGACTGCAGGCAGCTACCAACAGCATAACATAACAGTAAGAGGCTCCATGACCATTCATGCACAGTGTGCTACATTTAATTCCAACTGCATTTAGCTACAGTTTTCTGGCGCTGCGCCTTTCCTACAAAAAGTAGCATCATCTGCGAATAACCTCAAGGAGCTTCTGCCATTATCCACCAGGTAATTTATTGGGATCACTGATGGCTCTATGAGACTCCCTTTTTGCACGTCTGAAATTAGTTTTACTTACAATGAATTCATCCAGTCAGTGATCAAATAACAATCATACTTTTTTTTTCTTGGAAAACAATGGAGGGGGCCCGCCGAGTCGAGGTTATTAGCGACGGAGCACAACGTCGGACTGGGGAAGGATGGGGGACGAATTCGGCCGTTCCCTTTCGAAGGAAATATTCCAACATTCACCTTAAGCGATATACGGTAATCATACAAAATCTAAATGTGGACGGCTCTATGGGGATTTTAACAGCTTCATTCAATAAAGGGGGCGTTACGTCTTACGTCCTTCACACTTTACACGCGTAAGGGAATGTGCTACTGTGCAACACAATTCCCACTTTCATGCTTCTCCCCATGCAGGTTCTGAAATGACGCAGTAACATACTTAGAACGTGTCAACGATAGTGGTAGGGGACTAACAGCGTGACAGTATTACAGAAATTCAGCTCATGTTTACCAATACCTCTCAAGAACTTTAGGGGAAACAATTGTTACTGTCAAACAATTTCTTAACATTCAAAAAAAGAAAAAGACACTACGATAAGACCTGTACTTGTATTCTCGATGACAGCTGTTAAAATCCCCGTATAGCCGTCCACATTTTAGGAGATTAGGTCACGTGCATGCCTCAGACAAACAGCAGAATAAATGAGTTCTTTGTGCAATGAATTTCGAAAGGAGATAGTGTTGTAAAAATGCTTCGGGCAGGGAACAGTACTGACAGGGATGATGGATACAGTACTGAATGTGATATAACAAACATAACTTCAGCAATGACTCAAATAAATATTGAATTTGTGTCTGTTTCGAGCCGTTACGGTTAGCTCCAGTGGAACGGATCTGTTTATAGTCTTATTTAAACCAACTAGCATATGTGAGCGATGTGGCGCTGTGGTTATCACACTGTACTCGCATTCGAGAGGACGACGGCTCAAATCCCCTTCCGATTATCAAGATTTAGATTTTCCGTGATTTTCCGAAGTCGTTTTATGCAAGTTTCCGGATGACTCCTTTGAAAAGAGCACTGCCGATTTCCTCCCTATGTAATTCACGTCAATTGTGAGCGAGACCTTAGGTGTGGGGGGTCGTATATGTGTTGGGTGGATCACGTGGCTGTGTCGTGAGTAATTCCGTTTTAAAATGGAAGAGAAAGTAACTCAGGTCGGATTATACGTAGTGACCAGCGTTTCTACATGAAAATCAAATCCCTACGTTGAAAGAACATAAATGAAATTTACGCTCTGAGAAAGGTGGGTGGGAATAGATTAGTGGATGGTAGCACAGTACCACGGTGGTCTGCTCGTTCCAGTGAAAGTCCAGTAAGCACTGAGAACAATTTGACAAGTGGAAGGCCGTCAACTGCAACAGCCTAACATCTCAGGTTATTGCTAACGACATTTTGAGAGAGGATCGACGAAAAACCTGTGAGGAAATTGCAAAGAATTGAAGGAGAATTGCTTTAACTTTATCGAACAAAAGGAGAACTGCTTCTGAAAAGAACTGTTGCACTTGATGGAACCTGGATATGAGATCTGGGCCAGAATTGGTGCCTCAGTCGTCACAGTGGAAAAGTTCCGACTCTCCACACTCGAAAACTTTCCGCTGCCATCAGTCAAAGATGGAACTGACGATGGTCTCTGCATATGACGTGGAGTCATAGTTAGAAATAGAGTGCCCTAGGGAACGTCTGTACCAGGCGTGTACTCCAAGTTGTTTCAGCAAAATTTTTTGAACCTGAAAATTCATCAAAGAACGCCTGAAAAGCTTGCAGTAGGTGTTTTCAATTGCTCGATAGTGAAAGACCGCTAACGCCCTGGCAGTGAGAGAAACGTTCGACGAATATGGATGGGAATACCTCTCCACCCACCATATAGTTTCTATGTGAGGCCAACAGAGTTTGATTTGATTCCCAAACTGAAGGATCAACAGCATGGAAAACGTTTAGATACAGTTGATGAAGCTTCCAGCGAGATGACCCCAGTAATCAGACAGTCAAAACTGAAGGTGCTTTGTCCGGAATATAGAAGTCGCCAAAACGTTGAGACGTTGTCATAAGTAAGAATGGAAACTACAGTGAAGGCTTGTAAAGGTATTATGTAAAGTAAATTATTTTCTTAAAGTCTGTCTTACACTATGCAGAACTTTTGAAATGGCCTTCATAGATGAATAAAGGGCTGGTACCCATGTCCCGCCTTTACACGATTATGAACACGTTCTCACAGCTTCACGTGGGCTAACGCTAGACCCAGACAGATGGGATAAATACCGGGCGGGGGGGGGGGGGGGGGGATAATGACAGGATGGGCATCAGATGATGTACCACTAACATTGCGAAATCCAGATTAACATGCCGACCCCGTGTCACAGAGCATGTGGCCAGGAAAAAGAATACGAAGTTGTATGGCGAATATGTCAATAGTGTCTCTGCACATGTCGAATATTTGTCCTTAATTTTGATTATGTCTGGAGTTTTGTTTTTCATGAAATAGGTGAGACTTTTCTTATTATGGATAGGCACTCACAATGATTTGCACAGCGGAAGTGGCAACACAGAATGGGTGACAACACCATGCTCCCGTTGGTGTGTTGATGGGGCAAGCACTTCAGTCGCTGTCAAATGTTTATTTTGGTCCTACTGGCAGGTGGGGCTTCACGAGTAATGGTGCGCATTTCGATGCGAAGGGACAGAGAAGGTGACTACGTTGATAGCAGAATGTTTAACGGGGAGAGAGTGGGGGGGGGGGGGGGGGGGGGGGTGCAGGAGTGCCACTGATAGGAGAAACTTGTGGTCAATCGTATGGTAGCACCCTTTTTTAGATAAACCCAGATTTCGGGTTATCAATATCAAAAGAAGAAAGTATAACTGAAAATTTTGAACCTGGAATATGCGAAGATAAGAAGGTTGTTAAATTAAATTTATTGATCGGAAATATTATGAAGTTAAAAAAAAAAACAGTTAACTTCTGATTTGTTTAGATGAACTGCTATCTGTAAACTACATAGAGTTAATATGTGTCAGAGAACAGCATTCGACCACTGATATAAATACGGGTAGGGGTATGTTGGCACTGAGTTACTGCAGGGCAGGTGAGGATTAAGTTGGAGTTGCCACATATACTAAGAACGGATGTAAATATACAAAGACTGATACCCATAGATTTACCAGTGATCAGCATTTTGAAGCTTGTGCTCCAGAAACAGAATTTTTTTTACGGTTAATGGAAAAACTCACAATACTCAGGGCCCTACATTGTAAATTTGCATTATATGTAAAACAACTTCACGGTTGAACTTCTTACTTTCCAAACAGAATGAAGTAACACCAAGGGAAATCTGACCCTTCCAAACCTGTTCCACTCGCGAATAGTGCGTGGGAAGAATTATTGTCGGTAAGCCTCTGCATTGGCTCTAATTTTTCGAATTTTCTCCTCGTGATCAATACGCGAGATGTAGATGGGAGGGGAAGTAATATGTTGTCCGACTCCTCCTGAAAAATGCTATCACGAAATTTCAATAGTAAATCTCTCCGCAATGCACAATGCCTCTCTTGTAACGTCTGCACGTGGAGTTTTTTTAGCACATCCGTAACGCTCTCTCGCCAGCTAAACGATCCCGTGACGAAACGCACCGCTCCTCGTTGAATTTTCTCCATCAACTCTATCAGTCCTACCTGATAGGGATCCCAGACAGATGAAAAATAATCAGTACACTTAGTATTAATGAACATAATTACATGCTTTGTGACTTAGTCACTGCCTACTTTGAAAATTGATGTTCTAAGAATTTAACCTGTGTAGATATATTAAACGCTCATAAATCCTAAGTTACAAAATGGATCACAGTATCATGCTAAACTAACAGAAGGATCTATTTAGAATTAAGGAGCTCATTACAAACTGTTCTGTAAAATGTTAAGCCATGCGACCACAGCATTAAAATGCAAGGAAAAATAAACTTCTCCAACAACAAAACTGTAAGTGGTTGGGACATGTGAAGCGGAAAAATGAATCAGAAAAATGAATTTCTTCAAAGGTAGACAGTAAACTTGTCAAAGATAGCCTAAACTGGCAGACACTAGTCAGTAGCAGATTATTAGTTTTGAACCATTCCTTCATAGATAGACTACAGCGTCTAAGAACACATTCCGAAACAACTATAACAAAATTAAACTACATCCTACAACTCTAGAAGAAGTTTACATTGTTATCATTTCTCTGATTAATAAATGTTCAATTAGTTATGGCAAAGTCAGTAGCAACATAATCAAATGTTGTCCAGCTAACTTACTAATAAACCGAGTTATTTGTGTACAGAATCTTTCCAATGTACCACTTTTCCAAACAGACTTAAAATGTTCCTCTCCGGCCACTTCACATAGAAGGAGACAAGAAATCATGGAAAGCTTTGATCCATCTCTTTACTGCCGTTATTTTCAAAATGTTTATAGAAAATCATGTACAGTGGACTTTCTAAACACTTAGTACCTGTGATAGCAACTATGACTTCTGGTTTACAAGGAATATTAAGAAATGTAGGAAGATATTTTTGCGCAACAACTGTGACAAAATACAAATAGTAGAGTATCTCATAAGTCAGCATCAATGAAGACGAATATGTGGAGCACAAATGGAAAAAAAGTTCAAATGCATCGTTCAGTAGGCAGTAGACAAGTATGTTCCGAGCAAGGTCTTAACGAATGGAAAACGTCCACCGTGGTCTAATAGCCGTGTTAGAAAACTGCTCCGTAAACAAAGAGAGCTTCATCTCAGATTCAAGAGAAATCAAAACCTAGCTAACAAACAAAATCTGAGTAAGGTTTTGGTCTTAACGCAAAATCAGTAAGCGGTTCGGATCATCAGTCCATTCACTCAGAGACCATACTGGCACCGAAAAGGAAGCTAATAGAAAAAAGGTCGAAATACTGAATTCCGTTTTTCGAAATTGTTTCTCTGCGGAAGATCGTCACTAAGTCCCTCCTTTCAATCATTGTACGACCGTCGAAATGGCAAATATTGAGATAACCGATCGCGAAACAGAAAAACAACTCAAATCCCTCAATAGTGTAAAGGTATCAGGACCAAGTGAGATGGCTGTACGATTCTACAAAAATTATGGTAAAGAACTTGTTTCCCTTCAAGCAGCAACGAAGGACACCTAATGACTAGAAAAAAGCTCGTGTCACTCCTGTTTCCAAGAAGGGTTGCAGAACAGATGAACACAATTATAGACCTACATCGTTGACGTCAATCTTCTGTAGAATTATGGACCATGTTTTACACTACAGAATTATGACGTTTTTGGAGAACGAACACCTTCTCTGTAAAAATCAACATGGATGAAGCAACCAGAGATCCTGCGAAACTTAACTCGTTCTGTTCCTCCTTGAGATTCATAGCGCTGTAATCAACGGTGCTCAGGTTGATGCAATGTTTTTGGCGTCAGGAAGGCATTTGACACCGTTCCACACTGATTTTTACTGAATAAATCGAGCTTATCGATAGCTAGACCAGATTTGCGACTGGATTCAAGATTTCCTCGCAGAAAGAACTCAACACAGCGCTATTAAGGGCACAAAATCGACAGACGTAAAGGTAAATTCCGGAGTACCCCAACGAAGTGTAATAGGATCCGTAACGCAGTAAGTTAGTAAGAGATGACATTCGTTGCAGTAAGGCACGCAGCCGTATAGTACGGTGGCTGCAGGATGGCTATGTTCTTGTTTCGCTTTGCTCACAGCACAGCTGACGCTGCCTGCCGTGAGAAAACTGGATAGGGTAACATTCAGTCGATACGAAGATTCATATCATCTACGAATCTAAATAATCCATATTAGTTATTAACTGATTTTGTTCAAATTTGGGACATAGCCTTTTGTTACTAAGGGAATGATGCTGTCAAAAGTTCAGATTTATTATTTATTAAAGTTCTGGAGATAAAGAGAATTACCAAAAACTCCTAAAACCTACGCTTGTTTTTTAAAACCAAGTTAGGAACAATAACTGATTGACATTCAATATCATTTGAAGCCATTACAAAGTTATCAGTGCATAAAAATCAATTAATTAGAATTTTCTTTTTAAAACTTTACTCACTGTGCATTACATAATACAAAAATCAGTCAAAATTATTATTTGATTATATTTTGCCGTGTGAGTGCGTGAGGATGATTGAGTGTATGTGGGACGTACGTTATAATTTAATATTTCATTTTTCGTAAAACCTTGTACAAACGAACCGTGGGAAAGTTATGTTGCAACCAAGATTCCGGAGACGTATGTCGGTGTGT
Organism: Schistocerca piceifrons; assembly: GCF_021461385.2. NCBI lineage: Eukaryota > Metazoa > Arthropoda > Insecta > Orthoptera > Acrididae > Schistocerca > Schistocerca piceifrons. The sequence continues at coordinate 315,009,796 of NC_060142.1, read as the reverse complement.
GCCTGCTTTTGTATAAAAATAGACAGAATGGAAGTTAGAGGCTGAATAAGTTTATTTATCAATTAGAAGAGTATTTCGCACTTAGTTTATTTTGACTAAACAAAATACAAGAAATTGAAGTTTTGTTGACATTAATTACTATCAAATTAGAGATTGGATAAGGCAAGATTTGCCGCGAGAATGATCTGGAAGGAACGTTCTGATTGGTCGTTTGGATCAACAGCCAGTGAGAATTAAGCTGTTCCCGCGCGAAAAGAGGAGTGGGCATATAGGCGGGTACCTCGAGAAGAGTCGCATGCTAGCCGGTCTGCGGATAACATGATGTGAGATCGCTCCCTAAAAATGCTCTGTAAGATGAGGAAATAGTGAGCTAATTTCGGTAAGAACATATCGTGACTGAAGCGCCTGGAGTTACGAACATTTTAATGAAAGTATGGTGTTTCTAAACTAAATAGTTTGAGAGATATGAGCGTCTGAACTTTCTGGTCGTAGTAGAACTCCGCGTTGGCGCGCACCTCTTACGAAGAAGACCACTGAAACGACCGAATGTTTAACTCGCGAATAGTGGTGCTTCTGTGACTGGTAGAACGTGAAAATTAGGCGGGTCGGTCTTACTAAAATTCTGGCTGCTTTGCGAGTGAATATTTGTTATACAGACAGTGAACTCAGAATGATAACGTTTTACCATATTAAATACGGACTTGATAGCCATTTCATGTGTTTCAATACGAATAAAAAGCAGAGTTAATCTAATGTTAAACGATTTTCTGCAAGCACACTGAAGATCCCGAACGCCCGATTTTTTAATCATGAACTTCCAGGAACTTACTTTCAACTAGAGTTACGTGGCCTCTGTGTGGTAGGTGGTGATCATCAACGCCACTTTACACTGCATAGCACGTATCTGCTACCACAGAGTGAAGGGACATCGGCAAGGATCCTCTCGAGGTAGGCTGACTGAAAGATAGCGTTAACAAAAACGCAGCCGACCGACCCCGCCACGTCGCTGACCGTTATTAGATTTTGCTTCCGGGGGGAACCTCTAGCTGTCTAATAAAAGAATACATTGTCCGTTGTAGGTTGTATTTTCCTTCATTAAAATCGTGCTTTTAGGACAGTTATTGTTTACAGTGTACATAAATGATCTAGTATAGAATGTCGGATGCTCTTTAAGGCTGTTCGCAGATGATGCGACAATCTATAAAAAAGTACTAGCGTCAGAAAAACGGTATCGATTTGCAGAGTGATCTGCAGAGAAAAGAGGACCGGTGTAGGTTCTGGCAGTTGATCCTGAGCGTAAATAAATGTAACATAATGTCCATACATGGGGAAAAAAGGGCCACTACTGCACAACTACACTATTAATGAGAAACTGCTGGAAACAATATCTACCATAAAATATCTATGGGTAATTATCCAGAGTGAGCTTAAGTGGAATGATCACATAAAACAAATAGTAGCGGAAACAGATGGCAGACTGAATTCATAGCAAGGATCTTCAGGAAATGTAACTCATCCATAAGGCACTTGTTTGATCTATTATTGAGTATTGTTCATCAATATGGTATCCTTACCAGGTAGGAAGGAAGAGAGAAGATCGACCTAAGAGTGGTGCGTTTCGTCACTGAGTTGTTTAGTCGGTACGAGAGCGTTACCGAGATGCTCAACAAACTTCATTGACAATCATCACAAGAGGGGCGTTGTGCATCACGGAAGGTTTGCTATTGAAATTCCGAGAGAGAACTTTCCAGAAAGAGTCGGACAACATATTACTTCCTTCCACGTACATCACACGTAATGTTCATGAAGAGAAAAATGCGAAGAATTAGAGCCTGCATAGAGGCTTATCGCCAATCATTCTTCACACGCACCATCCATGAATGGAACAGAGTAAAGCGAATCAGTGGTACCAGAAGTACCGTCCGCCAAACACCATTAAGTGGCTTGCCGAGTATGATGTAGAGGTAGATGACATACCCATCAGCGAGCAGTTTGGATTTCAAAAAGGATTGCCAGCTGAACAGGCTATAATTAATCTGACTGGTGAAATACGAGAATCAATGAATTAACAATTTTTTAAAAATGGTTCAAATGGCTCTGAGAATTATGTGACTTAACATCTGAGGTCATCAGTCCCCTAGAACTTAGAACTAATTTAACCTAACTAACCAAGGGCATCTCACACATCCAACCCGAGGCAGGATTCCAACCTGCGACCGCAGTGGTCGCGCGGTTCCAGATTGAAGCATCTAGAAGCGCTCGGCCACAACGGCCGGCAACAATTTTTAACATTGTAAATATTTTGGCCGGGGCTCTTGATTTTGGCTACATGAACTATGATGTTCTCACACAACATTTAAAATATTATGGAATAGTGAGCACAACAGGTTGTTGGTCTTTATCTAACCTCGTGATAAGAAAGCAGAGTGTATCAGTCCCATATCGTTATTTATAAACATAATAGATACTCAGAATTTAAGAAAAAATCCTACAAGGTTTACCACGGCGAACGCTTTTTGGTCCTCTATTGTCTTTGATGATATATATACAAACTGTGTGTGTGTGCGCAATTAAGGTGCAGTGTGTACTGTTTCTCCTGGGTGGTCTTCGGTTTAAAAAAATATATAAACTAAATATTACGATAAATTTTATGAAGAACCGACAAGTTATGCCAAGGAAAAAGAGATAGAACTACAATGGACATGTTATTCCTTGGACTCTTGCGCTTCTATGCATGAACTATCTTTCCTTTGTCATTCTCTTCTCTTCTCTTATCTGCTTGAATTCGGACCTAAGAGGACGTACTTGTGTAAAGCTCATCTTGCTGTACCAGCTAATAATGTAAGTTGTACTTAAAACCAGAAAAATGAATGGTTATTTTGTCAAAAGGATTTGTGTATGCGGTCAATCAATTTGTAATCTGAAACCTGGATTGTCCTAAGTAGAAATGGGCCTTAACAAAGAATTTTCATTGTTAGGCGACATATTAGAAAATCTTTAACATTTTTCTTTCAGCTCATCTACGAGACGTGCCGTCGGTTAGGACAATTAACTTTCTTGCAGATCCTACAAGCCCGGCGGGGCTGATAATAATTTAACAATTTTTACTTACAGCTTTTCTTTATATAACGAGATAAAATCCCAGACAGAAAAGGTCTAGTAACAGGATTCCAGTTCCATTACAGGATTTTATTTGTAGATGTTACTCTTGTTATCTTGTATTGGGGAATCGAGACGAAACCACGATATTAAATTACGTATTGCAATAGTTTACATCGAACAGGCTTGTGAAATATTCTCTGGTGCAATAAGCACACGAGTTCTCACGAGCCTGGAATAATATCTCTGGTGTTGGGTAGAAAAGGAAAGGACAATTAAGTATCGACGATTACGTAAGTACCCTAAGAACTGAGCTAGTTTATTAATTACTGATTTGTGTCGGGCTAACTTAAAAGATATTGCACTATTAAGAACATTCTTGTGAGCCATTTTCTGAAAAATGTTTTCAGCCGCTACTATTGAGACATTAAGAATACGTTTATATTGGCAGACTGCTGTATATTTTTCACATATCACTGTTTTCATATTTTTACATTACAAGTGTTTGTGTATGTGTGTGTGTGTGTGTGTGTGTGTGTGTGTGTGCGTATAAGCGAGGTGTTATCAAAATACATTCATTAATGGCCATTGCCATTACCGATATTTCTTTTTTCTTAAAAAAATGGTGATAAGCATCAGTATAACACTAAGACCCAAAGCAGCTTCTACAACGGTTTCAGGGGCTTAACCCTAGCGCAGAAGGAAGTCAGATACAAGGACTCAAGTGCATTCGGCAACCTGTCAGACATAATAAATACCTTAGAGTTGATGTGGTGGAGTATAAGGCTGAATGTCAGAACTTACTGTTGGGCAACGCCTTTTACAACACTGAAGAGTATCTCCACAGATACTCTTAAAATTAATATTTGAGGCTATTTTGTAATTAACATTAACACCAAAATACAAATATCATTTATAATTTCAAGTCATTTTGTTGCATTGCACTTACATAAAATATACATTTTGGACTCCTTTCCACGCTTTCTGAACGCTGAAAGGCATAATCAGTCTTAAATGATGATGATGATGATGATGATGATGATGATGATTCCTCATAAAAAAGACCCCCATCGACAGGATCTGTGAAATTCGACTGATGTAATGAAATTTTGACCTTACAGTGGAAAACGGAGTGCAAAGACTGGAAGTTCAAATTAGACATGAGAGGGAGGGGCTATAAGCCATCTTTTGCTGCAGTTTTAACGTAGAAAGTTTTAAATCTGCACAATTGGCTTCTTCGATTTTCTCAGCGTTTCAAGTAGACACCGTCAATCAGTTTTGTGCAAACGGAATCTCTCATCATATTTACATACGAAGAGCACAATACCTCTTCTAGTCTGAGTTTTGTCCCGCCACAATTCTGACAAAAAGCAGGGGGGGGGGGGGGGAGGGGTTGGGAAGAATCAATGTTTACGTTATAAAGGTGTGGACATATAATACACTCAGGATTATACCAGTAGCTCTGTTAGAATCTAGTTCGAAATGCTTGTTAAACTTCCATTTCACTCCTTTAGTGAATACAGATACAGGAGATCTATATAGTCTCTCATCTGCTGTTGGTACTCATACATAATATATTCATGAATTATACACTGTGTGACCAGAAGTGTCCGGACACCCGGCTGGAAATGACTTAAAAGTCCGTGGGGCCCTCCATCGGTAATGCTGGAATTCAGTATGGTATTGGCCCACCGTTAGCCTTGATGACAGCTTCCACTCTCGCAGGCATACGTTCAATCCGATGCTGGAAGGTTTCTTGGGGAATCGCAGCCCATTCTTCACGGAGTGTTGCACTGAGGAGAGGTATCGATGTCGGTCGGTGAGGCCCGGCACGAAGTCGGCGTTCCAAAACATCCCAAAGGTGTTCTATACGATCAGGTCAAGACTGTGCAGGCTAGTCCATCAGAGGGATGTTATTCAGGCCTTGCAATATGAACAGGTGCTCGATCGTGTTCAAAGATTTTTATTTTTATTTATTTATTGCCAAACTATAGACCTGTTACGTGATGTTTTATAACAGGCCGAACATCTTACAATTTTCATTTTTCATCGTTTGCAGTTTTCTTTTCTTTTGTTTTAGCTACAACATTTAGAATGAATAATACTTTTCAAAATAACAATAACGTAAGTTTGAAACATAAATATTTTGCTTTTGTTTTTTAAGAATATAAAAAGATGATAGGGTAGAGGAGAGATTTGTTTAGTAGCATCACCGAATGTGACTGACGGTGAATATCTCGGAATAGTTTCTTCGAGCCGTTGATTGCCAGTCACACACACAGATAGATGCAATTGCCATCCCCGAATTGCTCTTCAACAGTGGGAAGCAAGAAGATGCTTAAAACATCAATGTAGAACATCAATGTAGACTTGTGCTGTGATAGTGCCACGCAGAACAACAGTGGGTGCAAACTCCCTCCGTGAAAAACACGAACACACAATAACACCACCGCCTCCGAATTTTACTGTTGGCACTACAGACGCTGGCAGATGACGGTCACTGAGCATTCGCCATACGGACACCCTGCTATCGGACCGCCACATTGTGTACCGTGATTTGTCAATCCACACAACATTTTTTCACTGTTCAATCGTCCAATGTTTATGCTCCTTACACCAAGCGAGGCGTCGTTTTGCATTTACCGGCGTGATCTGTGGCTTATGAGCAGCCGCTCGACCATGAGATCCAAGTGTTCTCACCTCCCGCCTAAGTTTCACAGTACTTGTCGTAGATCCTGATGCAGTTTGGAATTCCTGTGTGATGGTCTGGATAGATGTCTGCCTATTACACATTACGACCCTCTTCAACTGTCGGCGGTCTCTGTCAATCAACAGACGTGGTCGGCCTGTACGCTTTTGTGCTGTACGTGTCCCTTCACGTTTCCACGTCACTATCACACCGGAAACAGTGGACCTAGGGATGTTTAGGAGCGTGGAAATTCGGCGTACAGACGTATGACACAAGCTGCTCCCTCATGATGTCTAATGACTACTGATGTCGCTGATATGGAGTACCTGGCAATAGGTGGCAGCACACTGCACCTAATATGAAAACATATGTTTTTGGGGATGTTCGGATACTTTTGATCATATGTGTATATACAGGGTGATTTACGAAGAGATGCAAATATTTTAATATGTTATTCTACAAGTAAAGCTAAAGAAAAAAGTATCAACACAGGTGCGCAAATGTTTAGTTATGGAGTTACGGCTAATAAAAGATTTTGCCTGAAATTTAGCAACTTCGCTGATATGAAGCCATCGAAAAACTGTACGAGGTTAAAGTAAAGCACGATTTCCACTTATTTTATTGTTATTGATCTGGTGAATCTAATAAAACATGTCCCAGACTTGTATCTGCAGTAGTTTTCCAGAACATCCAGAGAAGCAAAGAAGTAATTTCGTAAAATTTTTAATTTATTAACTACTTGGCCCAATTTTTTTCTAAATTCCAGACAATTGCACTAAGTTTTCATCAGAAGATGTAAGGAATGTAATTTAAAAAAATTGTAATAACGTTAACTGAAACTATATGAATGTGTCAGATAGTCTGCTTTTATTAATACCGCAGCACACGTGAATTCATGTTAAACCGGAAAAAACAAAGCTCACTGTTAAAAAAGTTGTACAGTGAACATGCAATTTCACAGTAAATTCACAGTAAATGTCCAAAGATGTCTCCACCGAGCTCAACGAATTTAGCTGCACGTGTATGAACAGATTTTGTTGCTCGTTTCAGTTTCTCAGGGTTGTTCGTAATTTCGTCTATTGCATTCATAATGCGAGCAAGTAATGCCTCACGTGTATTGACTTTGTCCTCATAAACTATGTCTTCCATCCATCCCAATACACAAAAATCGATTGATGTTAAATCGGGCGACCTGGGTGGCAACATACTTGTAGCATCACGACCAATCCATTTCTGGGGAAAATGTTCATTTAAATGTGTAGCAACGGCGTTCGTGAAATGTGGAGGCGCGTCATCATGCTGAAAATACATTTGCAATCGCGTAGCAAGTGAACATCCTCGAGCGAAAGGAGCATTTCTTCTAGAAGGAATTGTAAGTTCATCTCGCCAGTTAGACGTCCTGGGAAAATAAATGGTCCAATGAAGTGTATGTTGATAACGCCACTCCACATATTTATGCTAAATCGCTGCTGGAAATTGCGTTGCATTGTTGCATGTGGGTTTGCTTCAGACCATATGTGCTCGTTATGTAAATTGTCTATACCATCTCGAGTAAACTGTGCCTCATCAGTAAATAAAATGTATTTGTATAACTGCCGATAAGTATTTAACCAGTTGCACAACTCCAAGTGAAGGCAGGATCTCACGGATGTAAATGAAATACTTTTTGTTTGTGGGAAGGATACAGATTATTGTACTTTAATGTACGCCGCACCTTACAATATGAAATGCCCAATCGCTGAGAGATACATCGTGTACTGGTACCTAGACTATGTTGAACGACATCCATAGTATCTTCATCATCGTCTTGACGTATCGAGCACTCGTACTGATTATGAACGCTAGGTAGAGAACCTGTCTCCCGTAACATTCGAAACACTCCACTAATGCTTCGTGCATTCACAATCCTCCTAGTTGTGTAACGTACGCGATATTCGTTAACTGCAGCCGTAGCATTACCATATTTGCCATAAATAAACACCATATCCGCGTATTCCTATGTCGTAAATTTGAAACGCATCTGATCAGGTTAAATAAATAAATAAATAAATAAATAAATAAAATAAATATTTCATAAACAATCTGCAAACTACAACAGTTACTACACTGTTGTTATTGTGTTCTTTCACTGAACAAATACGAAAACTAACTCGTTTCAAGGTTAGGAAACTACTGAAACTACTCACTAACGATTGATAACAATGACATAAACGTTTCTACATTTTTAATGGAAAGTAAACAAATTTACTTGTTTAATAGTCTTTGCTTCTCTAGATGTTCTGGAAAACTACTGAAGATTAAGGCCTGGGACGTGTTTTATTAGATTCACCAACCCAATAACAACAAAATAAATGGAAATCGTGCAAAGGTCTTTAGAAGAGGAAATGAATTACCAAATCAAAAATACCGCGTCCATTTAAAAAAGTCATACCGCTCTTCATATCTTTGGAAAAAGCAAAGCTACAACGAAGGCAATCATGCTGATTGATGTCCCACTGACGGCTAAAGAACATTTGCTGGAAACATTTTGTAATTTGCATCTGGACAAACAGTTATTTAGGGTGGTCAAGGTAAGTGGGATACCCTATATATATAATTATTATTATTACGAAGTTGAGACATGACTTTGTAATCAATCTGAACATGTAAGAACTTCAAAAATGTACAAAAATACGACCTGTTATATGAACAGGGAGAGTAGATCTAAAGAACACAATAAAATAAATAACGAAAAACTTCCATAACCCTAAAACTTAATTATTTTAGTTAAAGGGTGTTGCACCGTGGCTACGATATGTTTTCTAAGTTCCTTGTGTCTCAGAACGAAAGTCGAATATAATTGTGAGTTTCTTTTCTTTTATTTGATCATCACACTTTTGATTGGTTAGGTGCCATTGCTTATATCATCTATCTTATGCTAACGCTTTCATCTGTATTTAACTAGTACGTCCACCATACCTAATGATTTGTTATACACATTCTTATTTTTTTCCCGCTCCCTTGAAATATTCCCCTTTTTACTTCTTCTAGGAAGAAGCCAGCTATCTCTGGATGCTGTAATAGATGCACCAGTTAACTGTCCCTTCTTCTGGTAATAGCTTTCGATAAACTACTTTCCATGTCTGTTATTAATATCAGCTAAATTACACAACTAACAGAAGCGTATGGAACCAGTGACGTTGTTTCTCGGAATTAGACTCTCACAGCTTAATTAACTTTCCAGAATCCAATGATTATAGACCTGCAGCTATTGTACATTTAACACATCAAGTTACTGGGAAATCATCCATTGAAGGCCAAGATTTCCGCACATCAAGTCAACCAAATACAGCATCTGAAAATTTAGAGTACACATATATATGAATAACTGTATTTTCGGCATCAGTTACGATTTTACTACAGTAAATTGTTGCTATCATTGAACACAGGAAGTAAAGCAGCACATTCTAGAAAAAATGGAACTTTCTCACACCATAACGAGTACGACTGAAGTGTGTGGACACCATTTGGTGACAGCAACTCTAGGGAAACGACACAGCGAACTAAGTTGTGGGAGCTAGTATATCCCTTATAACATTACACAGTGAATACCTGTATTCCTTGCCCTTGCAAGTAACCGTCTTGAAGTGCGAGACGATCTGTCGGACACGCGAGCACCCCGAGGCAAAAGCTGCGCTCCATCTGTCGCAGCAGCTGGATGAAGCGCCGCCGCTGGGTCAGCATGAAGAGCCACTTCCAGAAGGTGTCCAGGTGGATGCCCAGCACGCTCACGTCGTGGATCAGCCTGTCGATGTCACCATTGGCGGCCAGGAGCAACGGCGTTCCCACCACCTCAGCCAGAAGCTGCACCAGGAACATTCCAAACAGCGACAGGCCAACGGTCATTGCAACTACCTGCACAGTGGAAGGCCAACGATTCACTGTACTTGCCATCGCCAAGAACTCTGGAAGCAAAGCCACACTCTCTACTCCCACTCCTAGATAATTTACATGAACTAATAGGAGCAGGGTTTATATTTCCTCAAACACTCAGTTTGATGTCAGCGTGTTTGGTGTCGGTGTCTCACGCACCACAAACAAGTCTCAACTGTCTGTACCCGTTCCACTTTCTAAGATGTTATGTTCACAACACCTGATTTTCCGCGAAGTTCTTCCCGCTGTTTCCCTCTACAATAGCAGTTCTTCTGGAACTCTGGTCATTATGCAGTACACATCCAATGGACACGGCTTCTTGAAAACAAACTCTGTTTTCCTGTACATCCCGGAGATGTTCTCTGCATTATCTGACTCCAGACGCCTGGCGCGAGAACGGCTTTCATTTCTTACTTCTGCGCACCAAAACACAACTCTGGCTGAGTTTACCTGCCTCGAATTTCCAGTCACACATAGAGGCGAGCAGTGGTTCTGCGAAGAGCACTGTGGGCAGACTCCCTGGCGTTTTATGGCCTACAGCGTGACCCTCGCATTCAATGGCGTTCAGTCGGCTTTCACAGTGGCCGAAATCAAAATATATGTAGCTTTGTGTAGCTCTGTGTTGGAAACCACTAGTACTAATTTCTATTTCATTCATCAGTGGGTATTAATTTATTCCGGTTTAATTTGTTCCTCTCTTACGGGTTTTACACAAGTTAAGTTAGAGTTTGGTAAAAACAGTCGCATAACATTAGACTGAATGACAGATATGGATACCTCATTCGATTCTGTGGCTCAGGAAGCTAGGCTGTCAACGGCTTCGTAACACAAGGGGGTGCAATAGCCGAAAAGGATCAGAGTAACCTTTTGCCCTTGGGCCAGAAACGGCCCTTAAAATGCGGAAGAGTCAGAGTTGATTGCTGCACTAAGGACACGGGAAGTAACCACAGGAAATGTCAGTTATAACTGAAAATGCGTTATGATAATCTCTGCACTGGAAAATGATTTCTGATTCGTCCTGTATTTGAACATCTAGGGGGGATTTGCCAAGGGGAAGGTAGCCATAAGAAAAAGACAAAAACCAATGGAAGCATAATATTCCATCAGTTGGAACATGAAACGTCCACAGTCTAAATGTGATACCAAAAGTATAAAGTCTGAAAACGGAGATTTAGAGGCTGAAACTAGATGGAGGAAGGACCAGTGAAATAAAATGAAATACACGCTCAGACAATTAACAATAACATCAGAGAATATTACAAATTGAATAGGATTCTTATAAACAATAAAATAGGGCAAAGACTTGTGTTACTGTAAATATTTAAGTTATAGGACTCGTTTCATCAGATTCAAAACCACTCCCACATCATCAAGAACTACAGTTCAGTTATACATGCGAATGTCGCAAACATGAAATACACTCCTGGAAATGGAAAAAAGAACACATTGACACCGGTGTGTCAGACCCACCATACTTGCTCTGGACACTGCGAGAGGGCTGTACAAGCAATGATCACACGCACGGCACAGCGGCCACACCAGGAACCGCGGTGTTGGCCGTCGAATGGCGCTAGCTGCGCAGCATTTGTGCACCGCCGCCGTCAGTGTCAGCCAGTTTGCCGTGGCATACGGAGCTCCATCGCAGTCTTTAACACTGGTAGCATGCCGCGACAGCGTGGACGTGAACCGTATGTGCAGTTGACGGACTTTGAGCGAGGGCGTATAGTGGGCATGCGGGAGGCCGGGTGGACGTACCGCCGAATTGCTCAACACGTGGGGCGTGAGGTCTCCACAGTACATCGATGTTGTCGCCAGTGGTCGGCGGAAGGTGCACGTGCCCGTCGACCTGGGACCGGACCGCAGCGACGCACGGATGCACGCCAAGACCGTAGGATCCTACGCAGTGCCGTAGGGGACCGCACCGCCACTTCCCAGCAAATTAGGGACACTGTTGCTCCTGGGGTATCGGCGAGGACCATTCGCAACCGTCTCCATGAAGCTGGGCTACGGTCCCGCACACCGTTAGGCCGTCTTCCGCTCACGCCCCAACATCGTGCAGCTGGCCTCCAGTGGTGTCGCGACAGGCGTGAATGGAGGGACGAATGGAGACGTGTCGTCTTCAGCGATGAGAGTCGCTTCTGCCTTGGTGCCAATGATGGTCGTATGCGTGTTTGGCGCCGTGCAGGTGAGCGCCACAATCAGGACTGCATACGACCGAGGCACACAGGGCCAACACCCGGCATCATGGTGTGGGGAGCGATCTCCTACACTGGCCGTACACCACTGGTGATCGTCGAGGGGACACTGAATAGTGCACGGTACATCCAAACCGTCATCGAACCCATCGTTCTACCATTCCTAGACCGCAAAGGGAACTTGCTGTTCCAACAGGACAATGCACGTCCGCATGTATCCCGTGCCACCCAACGTGCTCTAGAAGGTGTAAGTCAACTACCCTGGCCAGCAAGATCTCCGGATCTGTCCCCCATTGAGCATGTTTGGGACTGGATGAAGCGTCGTCTCACGCGGTCTGCACGTCCAGCACGAACGCTGGTCCAACTGAGGCGCCAGGTGGAAATGGCATGGCAAGCCGTTCCACAGGACTACATCGAGCATCTCTACGATCGTCTCCATGGGAGAATAGCAGACTGCATTGCTGCGAAAGGTGGATATACACTGTACTAGTGCCGACATTGTGCGTGCTCTGTTGCCTGTGTCTATGTGCCTGTGGTTCTGTCAGTGTGATCATGTGATGTATCTGACCCCAGGAATGTGTCAATAAAGTTTCCCCTTCCTGGGACAATGAATTCACGGTGTTCTTATTTCAATTTCCAGGAGTGTAGATTGTGTGTTTCAGGACTGAACTGGTAATTCAGTATGCATAGAAAGATGAAAATTCTATAAGGTGAAGGATCGGAAACGTATAATACGGGAAGAAATAGAAAGTAGATTTACGAGGGAATGAGAATCCAACAATAGAAATGAGAAACGGATAACGTTTCTTGAGTTTCCAGTGAATTTCAGATGGTAATAGTAAATACACAGTTTAAAAATGGCATGCAGTTGTGGCCAGAAGACACAGGGAGATGCGAGACGCACTATATAATGGTTAGACAGATATTCTAAAATCAGATATTGAATTGTAAGGCGAATTCAAGAGCAAATATATGGACAAAGTACAAGTGTTGTGGTTTTGGGTGCCACTGAGTGTTGCATGCGAACACTACTCATCATATATTGATGGCAATGTGAACAGTAATCGGTAAGCCAGGCAAATCTGAAAACGAGGTCCGCCCTTCCTTCAGGTTTAACTGACAAGGGAACCTCCCCATCGCACCCCCCTCAGATTTAGTTATAAGTTGGCACAGTGGATAGGCCTTGATAAACTGAACACAGATCAATTGAGAAAACAGGAATAAGTTGTGTGGAACTGTGAAAAAATAAGAAAAATATACAAACTGAGTAGTCCACGGGTCGCATAAGCAACATCATCGAGAAAGTGTGTTGCGGAGCGTAGTGATCCCGTGGTAGCGTGAGCAGCTGCTGAACGAGAGGTCCTTGGTTCAAGTTTTCTTTCGAGTGAAAATTTTATTTTCTTTATTTTTGCATAGTTATTATCTGTCCGTTCGTTCATTGACGTCTTTGTTCACTGTAAAAAGGTTTAGTGTCTGTGTTTTGCGACCGCATCGCAAAACCGTGCGATTAGTAGACGAAAGGACGTGCCTCTCCAATGGGAACCGAAAACATTTGATCGCAAGGTCATAGGTCAACCGATTTCTCCACAGGAAAACACATCTGATATATTCTATACGACACTGGTCACGGCATGTGCGTCACATGACAGGAATATGTTGTTGACCCATCTAACTTGTAAACTTGGCGAAGGGGTAAAAAGATTCTTCTACCTTGCCCGATTTAGGTTTTCTTGTGGATGTGGTAATCACTCCCAAAAAAGTGATGAAAACATAAGAGTTCGTCACATAAACTGAAAATAAAAAATTAAAGTTTTTACTCTAACGAAGATTTGAACCAAGGACCTTTCGTTCCGCAGCTGCTCACGTTACCACGAGACCACGGCGCTCCTGCATTCTGAGTGTCCTTGACGTTGCCTGTGTTCCCATGAACTACTCAGTTTGCATATTTTCCTTATTTTTTCACAGTTCCACACAACTTCTTCCTGTTTTCTCAATTGATCTGTTTTCAGTTTTTGAAGGCCTATCCACTGTGCCAACTTATAACTAAATCTGAGGGGGGTGCGATGGGGAGGTTCCCTTGTGAGTACCATAAATGAGAAGGACAATGACCAGCCACATGTGGTGAGCACTGGAGTGTCTCCTTCGAAGGACTACTTTTCATTTCTGACTTTCGAATAATTTTCCTAACAAGGCCCCCATCGAAAGTGTTGGGGATATGGTTGGTAACTTATTTGTCTCAGACCTCCAGCAACCTCTTGTTGATGCTTTGTGGACACACACACATTCCCTGGGAGCGTATGCAGGCCCTCTTTTACTTCATGCTATAGCGTTTAGAGTTGCCGATTGCCTCATTTGGAGGCTTAACAACATGGTCTCAAAGTGAGAGATCATATATGGTTCTGTAATCTTAATAGTTTGTCTACAGTGATGTTCCTTATCTATGGTGTAACGAACTCCGGCTCATCTATTCTTCAGCATACTACAATTTTCACAAATGTTACTGTATAATGTACTACATGTTCTCTTCGTTGTTAGGGTACTGGGAAAAAGAGGTCTGTTGATAAATGGGATTCCACAAACGTGCGAACCATCCTGGCATACTGCTCAGGCGAGTATAACACATACCTAATAGGATCAACAGGAAATATTGGAATTATACCAAAGGAAGGCTGCACGAATGGTCACGAGTTTGACTCACGGGGGAATGTCACGTAATTACTGGAAAACGTCATGAACTGGCAGCACTGGAAGGAAGACTATAGAATAAAAGCCTATGAAAACTTTCAGAAACCAGTATGAAATGATAAATCCAGGAATATAGTACGGTACAAATATCTCTCTGTATCTGAAATTTCTGCTGCTCTCAAAACTCAAAATCCTGGAAAGGCGACAGGAAATGACAGAATCCACCCAGAATTGCTCCTGCGTAGTGGGAACCACGCAAAAAGAGGGTTGGTGGATTTCTTCGATGATATTATGAAATCTGGTCCAGTCCCACAAAAAAATGAAGCAATCAAAAACCACAGCAATGCTAAAGCCCAGCAAGACATTAGACCGTCTTGTGAACTATCGCCTAATTGCACTATTGAGCACATTTATAAGTTCCTGAAAAGAATTCTATACAATCGCATTAGTCCAGTAATCTCTCAAAACCTTCATACTGAGCAAGCTGGATTCTGACCAGGACGGAGCTGTGCTGATCAACTCTTATCTTTAATAACATTTGTTGAAGCAGGATACCAATAAATTATTACAACTTGTCCCGTGCAGACGGACAGTAATACTAATTGACAACATGTTAGCAGAAAGCACATTTACGATAACTACAGGAAAAGACACTAGCTGTCCAAATGACTTACCACAGGGATCTACTTTCGCTCCTTTCTTGTGTAATTTATATATAGATCTGATATTCCTTCAACATAGTCCAGAAAGTTTGACTATGCGGACGACTGGACGGTAGCTACTCAACACTTCTGAAATACCGGTATACATCTTAAGCCAATATTTAAATATATGGAGCCTGCAACCAAACTCGAATAAAACTGAAGTTTCATGTTTTCATCTGTCGAACAGATTGGCACACAGAGCACTCGATGTCTATCTTGAGGGAGACAAACTTAATAACAAGCATCCAAAATACCTTGTGATCACGTTAGATAGGACACTTTTGTCTAAGAAACACTTGACATGAACAACTACTAATCTGAAAAGAAGAAACGGCATATTCCATAAACCCTGTGGCACTCGTTGAGATCGTCAGGGGACACTCCTCGAGTATCAGCATTCGGATTGGTATACTCAGCAGGAGAGTATTGTGCGCCTAGCTTAATAGTCCACAACTACAAAAGACAGATGTACAACTTAACGAGGCCACGCGCATTGTTAGTGTGTCGATACGATCTGCTCTCACGTACTGGTTACCTACCTTGAGCCACAGCCGACCTCCTGATATCAGAGGGAAGAGTGGGCTATTGCGTACATACCAGAAGATTGCTGATAACACCGACCTTCCAGTATTGAACGATGTACTCCCTGTGGGATGAAAAAGGCGAAGATATTCCACTCTCGTCACAGCCCAGACTCTAGCAGAAACTACACCATGCTCATAAACTAAGGATAATCGCAGAATGTGGTGCCACACAACGTGGCTCTACACAAATCTGGCGGTAACAGCATAGGCACATAGGGAACACACGAGATACAGATCTGTAAGTCCACGGTATTGGTGATTAGTTGAGATAACCGCCCCGTAACACATGTGCTACGAAACGCCACTGTTTCCTGCGCATGTACCCCGACATCAATATGGGATATGATCACCATGCACACATACACAGGCCGCACAACGGGTTGGCATACTCTGGATCAGGTGATCGAGCAGCTGCTGGGTTATAGCCTCCCATTCTTGCACCAGTGCCTGTCGGAGCTCCTGAAGTGTGCTAGGGGTTTGAAGACGTGCAGCGATACGTCGGCCGAGAGAATCCCAGACGTGCTCGGTGGAGTTTAGGTCTGGAGAACAGACACGCCACTCCATTCGTCTGATATCTTCTGTTTCAAGGTACTCCTCCACGATGGCAGCTCGTTGGGGTCGTGCGTTATCATCCATCAGGAGGAAGGTGGGACCCACTGCACCCCTGAAAAGGCGGACATACTGGTGCAAAATGACGTCCCGATACCGCTGACCTGTTACAGTTCCTCTGTCAAAGACGTGCTGGGGTGTACGTGCACCAATCATAATCCCACCACACACCATCAAACCACGACCCCCATACAGATTAAGGGGTTGGTATCTGGTTCCTGGTTCAAGCCAGAAGAAAACCCGGCGAGAATCACTGTTCAGACTATACCCGAACTCGTCTGTGAACATAACCTGGGATCATTGTTCGAATGATGTACTGTGTTCTTGACACCAGGTTTACGGGCTCTCTTGTGACCAGGGGTCAGTGGAATGCACCTTGCAGGTCTCTGGGCGAGTAAGCCATGTCTGTTCAGTCGTCTGTAAACTGTGTGTCTGGAGACAACTGTTCCAGTGGATGCGGTAAGGTCCAAAGCAAGGTTACTTACAGTACTCCGTGGCCGTCTGCGGGCACTGATGGTGAGATATCGGTCTTATTGTGGTGTCTTGCACTGTGGACGTCCCGTACTCACGCGTTTCCTGTCTGCTGGAATCGTTGCCATAATCGTGAGATCGCACTCTGTGGCACACAGAGGGCCCGTGCTACGACCTGCTGTGTTTGACCAGCTTCCAGTCGCCCTAGTTTTCCAGCCCTCATAATGTCATCAATGTGTGTTCTTTGAGCCATTTTCAACACACAGTCACCATTAACACGTCTGAAAAGTCTGCACACTTACTCGCTGCACCGTGCTCTGACATGCACCAACACACTTCTGCGTATGTGGACTGCTGTCAGCGCCACTATGCGACGACCACTGGTCAAATGCACCGCATGGTCATACCCCGAGGTGATTTAAACCCGAACACCACCAACCAGAGCGTTGTTTCACCATGTATCAGCCTTATCTTTAATTTATGAGCATGAGTGTAATTCAGTACCATCAGTGAATGGAAGTGCTGCTGGCAACAAAACTGTCTTCCATAATGCATGAAACTGCCTTTCATCCAGAAGCAACCTCCTGAATTCGATCAGCCTCGGGCAATTTGGGCCACCCTAAATCGCATCCGAACGGGCCATGGATGATGTGCAAACGGTCTCTACAACTGGAGCAAATTTTCATCGCTACCATGTAACTGTGGTGTGGAACCACAGACAATTGCTCATGTTGTATCACCATGTCCGGTACGCACGTGCCTACAACGATCCTGAAGAAGATTTCCTGACAGCGACGAGTGATGTCATGAGATGATGACGATGAAGTCCCATACTGCGAGGAGCGTAGGGGGCGATGCGGGAGACTCGCACCGCCTAATAGGCAAGGTCCTAGCGGAGGTGGTTTGCCATTGTTTTCCTCCAACTATAATGGGGATGAATGATGATGATGAGGCGACAGAACAACACCCAGTCATCTCGAGGCACGGAAAAATCCCTAACCCCGCCGGGAATCGAACCCGGGGCCCCCTGCGCGGGAAGCGAGAACGTTACCGCACAGTACATAAAAGACGTTGATATTCGTATATAGCGGTTGTTTCTTTTTTTTATGAACAAGCCGCTATTTGACTGCGTATAACTGTGTTTATCTTCTGTACTATGTAGATTTCGGCTTTTATGCCATTATCAAGTACAGCCCTAGAAGTTCTATTAAGGCAGTCCAAGGAAAACAACTGGAGAGCTGTGGTTAAATGTTGACATGTAGTAGTTTTGTAATCTTTGTATGTATATTGCCATACGATAAATGAATAATAATTCCCTCCCGTAGACTTCATTACATTTATTATAACGCGCGTAGAAGCATTTCAGCAGGTATTCTTTACTCGCTCCATACCCGGGTAAGGGATAAAACCCAAATGTGTGGTACACTCTTAAGAATGCTCAACAAACGTTCGCAGTACAAGAACGTAGATGTAGATATAAAAAAGCTTAACTCCGCCCGAACACGCCATGAAGGCCCAACGGTACCAACCGGCTGCCGTGTCTTCCTCAGCCCACAGTCGTCACTGGATGCGAATATGGAGCGGCATGTGGTCAGCATATCGCGCTCCCGGCCGTATGTCGGTTTACGAGACCGGAGCCGCTACTTCTCAATCAAGTAGCTCCTCAGTTTTGCTTCACAAGAGCTGAGTGCATCCCGCTTGCCAACAGCGCTCGGCTGGTCACCCATCCAAGTGCTAGCCCAGCCCGACAGCGTTTAGCTTCGGTGATCTGACGGGAACCGGTTTTACCACTGCGGCAAGGCCGTTGGCAGATGTAGATATGTATGCAGGCAATTCAGCTTAAGCTGTCGCAACAAAACGTCATAATGGCTCAATTCGCTGCGCGATCAGCCACCGCTGAAAGTCAGTAGGTACCTTGTGCACATTGTTACTGAAGACAGAAGACGACCACATCCCCGTAGTCGCCAGCGGCCTGAGGATTAGTTCCAGATAGACAATCAGGTCCAGGCACGGTATGCCGCTTGCCAACACATTCGTCTGCAAGTCCGTTCCCGACACCGCCATGTTGCACGCCAGGCCGCGAGTGAGTGGCTGCCAGGATCCTCAGTCACGCGAAACGCCGGAACATACGTAACGCCCCACTGGCCGACGTTCCCTCGTGTACAATTAATGATCACCGTATCGCACACAAAGGAATTTCTGTGATCTGTGAATGCATCTAAGCTGAACTACGGAATCCGCAAGACTGCATATTAAAATAATTGTGACAAGAAATAACGTTAAATTTTAGCACTTTAATTAAGTGGTGCGTGATACTTATGATTGTTTCCGAAGTTTACAATATACGACAGAAACAGATTTTAGTTTTAACACGAAAAAGTGCTCCAGTCCATTCTAATTAATTGCGAAACTCTTTTGCATTGTTCGTAATAATGGGTAGCAGTGCACTAACATTCCGACACCGACTCCACTACAGGCGTGGTTTCAAAATGTGTGGTCGCATTCGTCCCTACCCTCCCGCCGCCAAAGAAGATTTTGCTGCAAGTGTTTATATTTTTACGTCTATCAATTTCGAAAGTTGTCAGCGAACTTTTGGAGAATAAACACGAAAACTAAATAATCATTTTATCTTGAATCTCTTCCATTGGTCCGTGTTTGTATAAAAACAACACTGTGGGATTGTGAGTCTGCCTTGATCTAATAAAAAACAAAAATAATTAAATTAAACTAAAAAAATCAAAAAATTAAAAATTAAACAGAAGTGTTTTCTATCAAGACGGATCCACAACCGATATTGATGAAAACTGGAGACCCCATACGCTATCAAACAATTTCTCACACTTTACTAGCTTTGTCAAATATTTGACCGTGTGCGACTTTTTTGATGTTTTTGTCAAACATAGACTCTGCCTGAGAGAAACTTTGAATGTAGGCACGTTTCACGAGATGGCGGACGTCGTCAGTGTTGATGTTTTGCAGCACATGTTTAGCGAAACGTAGTTGTTTTACATTTTACCTCACTGTATCTCGAGTTCCCACAATTCTGGAAATTACAATCAAGGAACAAAAACAAAGGAGTATCGGCTGTTACCAGAATGGTAGAGATGTTGGGTCTCTGCCAGCTATATGTTACGCAGGGAGAGATTAAGAAGAAAGTCAATGTCCTATGCACAAAGTACAAGCGGGAGGGCAATAAAAATACGAAAGGTATCCGGAGCTCTCCGGTTCTTTCAGGGACGATGTATATGAATTTTAAGAAATTCTCATTAGAAGACCAATTAAAAGAGAATATATTTTTTCATATTTGTATCCTTTTTCAATATGAGAGCGAAGTAACTCAAAAAAGTTTTTAAAAGTGTAACTGTCGATTCGGAGAAAGGAACAATACCGATAGTGGTATAAGGCACTGAACACTCCTGTTCAATAAAACCGTTACATGTAATGTATCAAGTAATCGCGGAAAAATCCGACCAACTTATGTCCTATGTTACGCCCGGCTCCCTGTACCATCTTTCGTAAATAACATTTTATTGACAGCAATGGCATCTAGCCACAGAAATAAGAAAATTTACATTTAACTTAAATCCTGGTTGGACCAGGAATGAACTGTGGTAGCTGAAAGAAAGCTAAAGGCCAATGGATAGAAGTGTTTAAAAATTGTGCCATTTAACTTGAAAATACACGCAATGTAAAACTGTTAATTACTGTATTTTCACGTGATAAGATAGACGTCGAATTGATATTTCTGTCCACACCAAGATGTGCACATCGGACTAAATCGTCTTCGTTCTAAGAGGCTTTCGAGGAGGAAAATCGTAGGTTTCAGCCTCTTCATTAAGGATGGTTGAGAGACTGTGTCCAAAAACATGAGAGCAGAGCGTATTCAGGCTGGAGCAGCGACCGCAAGTAAATATTAGCGTCGTCGAATGTAAAAGCTGAATATGGAGTACGATAGAATAAGCGTGTGGACTATTTAAAAAGTAGTCATAGGTTGCACACTGTTCTTTATTAGCTCAAGAACGACGCATTTCACCCGCACAGGGCACCATCATATTATCTGCAAATATAAGGGGACGACGACAGTACAATAAATACGGCATGGTCCTATCCTGGACTACTATTAAAGAAAATAATTTGAAAAACAAAATTATACTGTGAAACTTAATGTAACTCACATTTTAAAAAATCGGAAATTTTCTGCCAAAAAGCATCCGTTAAGAAGGCATAATACCGCATAAAGCGCAAAGACAACCTATACGGAAAAAATACTGAAAATATATTAAGTAAGATCACCGGGATCAGGCCTGAGTGGAGAGCGAAGGAGAAACCGCAAAATTCGCATTCACACGCTAAGAACGATATGTTACTCAACGAACAGTTGTCAGGCAAAAATCAGGTTTTCTATGATTGGATGAGTCCCATTTTAATTTTTTTTTCCTTTATTGTTATTTCCATTCCCCATCAGGGGTGGGCTGGCAGCAGCATAAGTGCTACTCTTCAGCTGAGAGACAAAAATAGACAGGAAGACATTTAAAACAATATACAGAGGAAAACATGGTGGAATATAGAAAACAAAAAGAAGGAACAGAAGAAAAGAAAGCATTCAAAGTGGTGACACTTGATTAAAAGGCACCAGGCAAAGTACGGCCAGAGCAGAAAAGTCATAAAACGAAATAAAACTGCCACGTGATAGATGGTGTAGCACGGAACAGTCATGGACGATAAACAGGTTGAGCACACAATTAAAACCACAGCTCTCGATGCACAGGAGAACAGCACTAATCACAACACTGACATAGCACACTGATGACGATGAGCAAAGCACACGACCTGCCAGGAGCATGGAGATGAGGGAGAAGGGAAGAAGAGAGGTAGGAGGGGGGAGGGGGGGGAGACCGGCAGAGGCGCGTCGAAGAGGGCTGGGGAGAGAAGGATGTGGGAGGGACACAGTTGAGGAGGGGGTGTACGGACGAGGGGGGGGGGGAAGAGAAAAATCCACTCTGTGAGGAGGGGAGAGGAAAAGTGGGGTCCTGGGGAGGGGAGGGAACAAGGCCAGGTTATGGTTGGAGGGAAGGGTAGAAGTGATGGTGAAGTTCAACATCCGGGAGGGGGGTGCTGGAAATTGCCCTGATGAAGGAGGGTGTGGAGGTGAAGAGAGGGAGGGATACAGCGATAGAGACGTGGCAATGGGCGGGGGATGGACAGGAAGGAGGAAACCAGGGGGTGGGGGGATCAAGCCTGCAGACAGTGCAAAGGAGGTGGAGCTGTTGGAGGAAGAGGAGGAGGTGAGGGAAGCGGATGAGGTTGTACAGGAGCCACATGGGAGAAGAAAGGCAGATATGGAAGGCAAGGCGGAGCACATGGTGTTCGAGGATTTGGAGGGCCTTGAAAAAGCAGATGGGTGTGGAGATTCAGGCAATGCTGGCATAACAGAGGATAGGATGGGTGAGGAATTTGTAGGTGTGGAGGATGGTGGAAAGATGTAATCCCCATGTCCGGCCAGACAGTAGTTTCAGGAGGAGGAGGCAGGAATGGGCTTTCTGCTGGATGGAGGTGAGGGGTCCAGGCGAGATGACAGTTGAGAGTGCGACCAAGGTATCTCAGGGTGGAGGTGAGCTGGAAGGGATTACCACAAAGGCTAAGGTAAAAGTCATGGAGACAGAAGGAGTGGTTGGTGTGGCCTATGATGATTGCATAAGTTTTGGGGGGGTTGAGACGAAGGAACCACTGATTACACTAAGTGGTGAACTGGTCAAGGGGGGTTTGGAGGGTGCATTGGGACCGATGAAGGGTAGGATAGAGAGCCAGGAGGGTGGTGTCATCAGCGTGGTGTCATCAGGTGGACAAGTGGAGGTGGCTTGGGCATATCAGCAGTGTACAGGAGATAGAGGAGAGGGGAGAGAACAGAGCCCTGGGGGAAGCCAGCAGTGGGATAAAAGATATGGGAGTTGGTGCAGTGGAGGGTCACATAGGAAGGACGACATGAGAGGAAGGAAGCGACCAGATGGACAACATTGATAGGCACGGCGTAGGTTTGGAGTTTAAAGAGGAGACTGGATGCTATACATGGTCATAGGCATTTTGGAGGTCGAGGGAAACAAAAATGGCAGAGTGACAGGAGTTAAGCTGGAGGGAGAGAAGGTGAATGAGGTTAAGGAGTTGGTTTTCAGCGAAGAAGGAGGGTCGGAAGCCATACTGGGTAAGGGGGAGGAGGTGGTGTTGATTAAGGTGCTGATGGGTACGATGGGAGAGGATGGATTTGAAGACCTTACTGAAGATGGAGGTGAGGCAGATGGGACGATAGGAAGAGACAACAGAAGGGGGTTTGTTGGGTTTGAGGAATAAGACACAGGAAGTCTTCCACAGGGCGGGGTAGAAGCCGGTAGAGACGATGACGTTATAGAGATGGGCAAGGACAGTCAGGAAGGAGAAGGGGCTTTCTCTAAGGTGGCGGTAGGTGACACAGTCGTGACCAGGGGCCATGTTGCGTTTGGTCTGGAGGATAATGTTGATGTGCTGTGATTGGAGTGATGATGGCAGAGGGGGACAACTGCCCCAAGTACTGGAGACTAGGAGCAAGTGGAGCGACCGAGGTATCGGCGCATTCCATGATGGTAGGGAAAAGAGAATAATCAAAGTGGGGTTCATCAGGGATGGAGAAGACCTTCGAAAGGTGGGAAGCGAAGTGGTTGGCCTTACTGAGGTTGTCAGGAAGGGGGCGATCGTTATGGAGTAGGGGGTAGTGGGGAGCGGAATGGGAACCTGTAAGGCGATGGAAGGCTGACCAGTACTTGGAGGAGTTGATAGGGAGGGTGGCGTTGAGTCGTGTACAGGTCTAGGGCCAGTCCCGGTGTTTCTTTGCTGTAATAAGGTTCCGTACGTGTTGCTGTATTTGCGGTGGCATTGGAGTGTATCCCCGTCACGAGTGCGCAGGAAGGAGGGAGAGAAGCGGCGGGATTTGCGGAGGAGGAGGACAGCCCGCGGATGGGGAGTACGACCGTGGGGGTAGCCCATTTTTACTAGCTTGTTAGTTTACAGCCTTTTATGATCAGGATCTTGGTCGGTTGTCATGTGTGCAGTTGTATTTTATATTTTCAGCTTTGTTACCATTTAGCCATATATTCGTAGTCTACTCTTTATTTTATTGCTCTAAGTGTTTTACTTCAATATTCTTTTACACTGTTTTAAGCATAAGGGTTTTCTATGTCTTTGTGCATAGCTTTCGATTCAGCATGTCCTGCATTGTGTAATTCCCATATGCTCCATTGTGTTTTATTTATTTCTTAATTTATTCATTACTGTTTGAATTTTACACCCGCCATTGTCACACTGTTCTCCCGACGGCAGCGCCGCACGGCGACTGTCATCTCTACTAGCCCAGTATTTTACACGAGTTCCTATCACTCATATGTATTATGTAATACGGACGGACCTCTGGGCCGTGGTAGTGTACGGCTGTATTTACAGCTTGCGCGCGAGATCCTGTTCTGCGCTGCTATGCCTGTCGTTGCCTTCATGAGGTAATACGCATTTTTCGATTTCCCCTTCGTTCTCCGCTCATGCCTTATAATAGTGGTTTTATTTCACTAATTTTTGATGTTTTTTCCTTATAGGTTGCTTTTTAGTACGTTTTAATGCGGTATCGTGCCTTCTCGACGGATGCTTCTCGGCAGAAAATTACTAGTTTCTTCAATGTGACCATTTTCTCTGCCGGCCGCTGTGGCCGAGCGGTTCTAGGCGCTTCAGTCCGGAACCATGCGGCTGCTGCGGCCGCAGGTTCGAATCCTGCCTCGGGCATGGATGTGTGTGATGTCCTTAGATTAGTTAGGTTTATGTAGTTCTAAGTCTAGGGGACTGATGACCTCAAGTCCCATAGTGGTTAGAGCCATCTGAACCATACATTTTCGCTATATAATTTTATCCTGCCGGTTTTTTAACCTTTTATAGTGGTGCAGGATATGACTTCGTCGGATTCATTGTAATGTCGTCGTCCCCTTATACTTTCAGATAACCTAATGATGCCCTATCTGGGCGAAACACATCGTTCTGGAGTTAATAAAGAACATTCGACAACCTACGACTCTTTTGTAAGTAGTAGCAGTAGAAGGTTGCTGTACCACCACGCCGAGAAGGAATGGAATTATTTTTATGAATCGTGGCGAAATGTTAAAGTGCTGCCCAATGGAAATCTGAAGTAAACTTTAGCGTTTCAAACCGATGTCAGGAAGAACATTTGGGAGACGAAGCAATGTGCAGTGGGTTTCTGGATGTCGTAGACAAACTTTGATCAATAAGAACTCACAGATGTTCAGATGCAAATTTTTAGTGTTCCGTACCTTAGTAAGTGAAAACAAGAACCTTACAGAATCATTTAGTTGCCTGTCTGTATGTCTGTCCGTCAGTTAAAACCCTTTTTCTCAGGAACCGGTAGACGGATAAAATTGAAATTCATGCCGCGTATTACGGTCCCTTGTCGGAGTGAAAAACTGAAGTTTCTAAATCAGATAAAAGAATTTAGCCATTTATTTCACAATTTGAGACTCGCAAACTCACTCATTAATACCCTATATGGTGCTTCCTGTTGACCTAGAATCATGAAGCAAGGTCTCACAGTTCAAGAAAAGGACTTCAAGCGTTGGAATTCCTGGACCCATTTTCTGGCAATATCAAAGTCGGTAACAGACAAAAAATCCTCGTGATTCTAGATTCCTGGGATCGATAAACTGTCTATATAGGTGATTAAGTTTGTACGGAAGTCTCAAAGCGCGAGTCCTACCCACAATTGGCCAATTTTTCATTACAGAACACACACTTTTCGAGTTATGTGTGAGACATCCATAATGTTCTGCGAATGAATAACAATAATTTCACACAAATAATAATTATTCAAGACATTTCAGAGGAAATTTACAACTATTGTTAAGTCTTCCCTGTGCCTTATTCGGTAGTTATAAGTGTGTAAGATAATTTGTAACTAGGACCTGACCCGCAACTACAACCCGCAACTGCACACTATTTACCTAATTAGCTAGGCGAACGTATTCTATATCATGTATTTCTTAGCAATTCCTAATGTTGCGCCTAACCGTAGTATTTTTTTAAAATTTGTTGCTGACTTCGTAGCGTTCTGTAGAATTTTTCGCACCGAATGAAGATATCTGGGTCACTCGAAAGAAGTGTTTATTCGGCAAACCGTCAGCCATAGACATCTGTAACGCGTAAGGACTAGTTTATATCACCTATTCGCGTTGGTACATCGCACTTCGCACCCGATGATAGGGCGATATGCTTAAATTTTCCTCTGGCGAGCTCATAAAACGACAAATTCTATACGTTAATTATAGTACAGTTATAGATTGTGTGTGTGTGTCTAGTTGAGTCTAGAAATAATTGGGTAGACAAATTTGGAAAGAAAGATGAAATAGGACACGATTAGAGTAAAGGTGAAAAATTTCGCTGTCATGAAAAAAGTTTCGAGAATCAGCGTGCAAAGCTCTTGACGTCTAGTTTGCACAGCTGGATGTAAAGGAAATGAACAAAAGCAGAACAGTTATTGACCAAATTTATTCGATTAAGGAAAGGCAATTTCTTAAAAAAAAAAAACTTTCAGATGTGTGTGAATTCTTAAGGGACCAAACAGCTGAAGTCATCGTTCCCTAGACTTACACACTAACACACACGCCCGAGGGAGGGCTCGAACCTCCGGCGGGACATGGCGCCTCTAACCGCACAGCCACTCCGCACGGCACAGATTCCTAGTAGCTGTGCAAACAATGAGTATCATGACAGTACTTAGAACAAAGATGAAAATTTTCTGAACTCTGTTGCGCTAAGATGATTATTTCTACTTTTAATAGTATACATTTTTAACAGCAAAGATAAAGTTATATAAAATGCAAGTGTAAGAAAAAGTTTCTCTTATAAGTTAAGTTATTTTTAAGCAGAGCGGTCGCTCTAAGATTATTTGCTTTCTGCAACTTTTTAACATCAGAAAGAGTTTCTTAATTTTTATCATCGATTCGATGCAACTTACCGACTGATTTCCCCGACCAGGAACGTTCGGCTGTGCACATTTCAAATTCTGGAGTTGACAGGTTCCAAGCGATTAGAGGTAATAAGAGGTTCACCGCTTAGTCCGCCCTCAATGGTGAAGCGCCTCTTCACCTGTAAAATCTGGCATGCACCAGTTTCGGTAAAAGGCTTCATACAATATGTCCGCTGCAGTCCGTGTGCGTAGGCATAGAAGTCTGTTGCAGTGAATGGTTGATAACATAGTTTGTGAGCCGAGGCCTCTCATTTCACCATTGATAACTTTTGGCTGGCGTCTCACCACGGGGCTCGGATTACACCATTGTATAGAGAGCCTGTATACAGAGAGAGTGGCCATAGGTGAAGTTGCCCGTGATTGGTTGATTAGCTTTGGCGCCATTTTTCTGCCAAACGTCTCTCGCGCTTCTTATGTTCGCCGTGCTTTTGAGTTGAATTGAAATTCAGAGGACTTTTGGAAACGATTAAAAGGTATTATTGAGAGTTGTCATGCGTTGTGCATGCATGTTCGATTTAGGTGTATATCGTTTTTAGTACGTAATTAGCGTTTGCGATCATAAATACGAGTTGAAATAATGAAGCGTTTTATGATGAAGTCGGTAGACCTACATGTTTGAAGTAAACACGTTAGTAATTGTACAGTATTGTTTTTGACATCTGTAATTCGTTCTGCAGACGTTCGTAAACGATGCCAGTTTGTGCTGCATTTGATTGTTCCAATAGAGGCGAAGGTGGATTTCGCGTTTTAGCATTTCCACGTAATGAAGAAAGACGAAAGCAGCGGGTAGTCGCAGTCAACTCTGATTTTAAGGTGTCAGTTTTTTTTAAATATTTTTAGTCACGCAAAACAGGTAGGCCTAATACAATTTACTGCATTTTTAAGCTCTTATTTCTTTAGCAGTTAGTGCATACTGGTAGCATCACAAGCTTTTCTGAAGCCAATATCTGACAGTCCTTGCTGGAAACGGAAAGCTCCTGTAATTGTTGTGCCATGCTCATTCGTCTTTATAGCGTCAAACTTTATTTCGTTCCGAATCAGAACACTAGCCATTATTTTGGTTTCAGTATTATTTCCTGACTGTTGACGAAAGCAAGTTGTAAGCACGTTTTCCGCAGTTGTCGTGGTTGCTGAAACATTATTCGTAGTAAATAATTGTAGGTACTCTTGAAGACAGTTTTTAATAGGCGTACTTACTGTGGGGTAGAAGGGATACGGTAGTTTTCTTTTTATATTTGATCGTTGTTACAGTAGCCTACATTTAACATTACCTGATTTTTGTAATCTTTTTCGTCTGTTATCTACGAGAGGTATTCAGTATATGAAAGAAAGTCGTAAACAGTTGTTTACTTGTGACATGCAAAAAGTTTGAAGACGTGACAAGAAATACTAATACGTCTCACACTTTTTGCATGTCACAAGCAAACAACTGCTTACGACTTTCATTCATCTTACGTAATACAGGCACGTTAAATCTTCAGCGTTATGCACTTCCGATACAAAACGAATGCTATACACTATATTTTTTTATTTACGTTACTTTCGTTGCAATATGTCTAGTAAACGAACTTTAAAGGAGATAAATGCAAGTAACGAGTAATTTTTACAGCCACTGTATCAAATTTTCCTGTGCTGTACGTAGTAGGCTACTATGAGTATATTATAGCTGTAAAGAAAGACATTTAACGAATGATTTCGCCATATTGTCTTGTGCTTTTGATTCGGTGAGTGTGTGCTCCACTACTGGCCATTCGAAAGTCCCGCCCGTAGTTTGGCAGAAAAATGGCCGCCGTATCGTCCGGTAGGCCACTCTCTCCCTATACAGGCTCTCTACCTTGTATAGTTATCGCTGCCTCGCCTAGTCTTCAGAAGCGGCTCCTAGCCTCTCGTCAGTTGAGGGAACCCTGCAAAGAGCGCGGTGCAGGCAGCTGACGGGCAGCAGTTTTTGTACAGTGTGGAGCCCGGGGGCAGCAGCAGTGCTTGGATCAGCAGTGCGGATCGGCACGACGTCTTTTCCGGGTCGTGGTTCGTTCTTCTTCACCAGGACTGGGCAGAAGGCAAAGGTCTGGTATCCCTATGTTGTGCGCAGCTACTTGATCAGCTCTGTGCACAGACTTCCCGCTCTGCAAGGTGTTAAAACAGATGTTTGTGTTTATGCTCAGTGAGTCGTCATGCACGCCTTATCTGACTCACAAGGGGAGGCCGCCAATTGTGAAATTCAGATTTGATTCATACTGCGCATAATAAAAGCTCATGGCCACAGGTGTAATGTGGCAAAGCACCAAGATGCACTTCTCAGCCGTTGTCTAGAAAATCGACAGTTAAAAGAAACCGTTGCGGTGAAATACTCTCTACGATTAATAGTTTTCCACAGCGTCGTGGCGCAGCGGTAAGCGCTCGGGTTTGTAATCCGAAGGTCGCCGGATCGAATCTCGCACCATGCAATTTTTTTTATTATTAGTTTTTTGTAATTCAAATACATATATATATATATATATAAACTATTAATGAATTGCTTATGCATGCTGGTGAATGCGGATCGCTCTCCAATTGTACCGCCTCCATTTATCCGTTTGTTTAACAGGGTGTACCAAAGCTCTCACGTACGCACTGATTTTCGACGATGTTATAAGTTGCGCTAGGGACTGCATCTACCTTCTTTCGAAGTTAGCACGCAACTACGCTGTTATGCGGCGGCTCGTTTCGGCCCATTCAACATCTGTCCTTCAAGTGTAACGAGCGAGTAACGGAGTTTATATTTCATACCTGCCACAGCGAATTTGTGTTCGTGGGGTCTCTATTCTAATTCGAACGTTTGACTTACGCTATACGTATTCGTTTCGGAATATCGTTTCTACGTCTTCCGTTAACTATACGAGGTTAACATTATGAAGACAATTAATAACATTTGTGAAATACAAGTTTGTTTGCGGAAAACATAATGATGTTCGAAGTCGCCAGTTTTTCCGCGACAAACGACTTTCAACAACTTATTATATGCATAATTGTTGCAACTGATTGCCGGGAATTATATACATATACATCTATATATATATATACATACATACATATACATATATATATACATATATACATATACATATACATATATATATATATATATATATATATATATATATATATATATATATATATATATATATATACGTTTGAATTACAAAAAAGAAATACTAAAAAAAAATTGCATGGTGCAAGATTCGATCCGGCGACCTTCGGAGTACAAACCCGAGCGCTTACCGCTGCGCCACGACGCTGTGGAAAACTATTAATCGTAGAGAGTATTTCACCGCAACGGTTTGTTTTAACTGTCGATTTTCTCGACAACGGCTGAGAAGTGCATCTTGGTGCTTTGCCACATTACACCTCTGGCCATGAGCTTTTATTATGCGCAGTATGAATCGAATCTGAATTTCACAATTGGTGGCCTCCCCTTGTCAGTCATTCTTAGACTAGCGTATTGCCCTGCCTGCTCTGTGTGATTTTGAAATAACTTGTCTTAATCCGTCGGCCACTGTTCTCTCTCAAAAAATTTGCCATAGTTTGTGTTGTTATGGTTATGTAATATGCCCAGTTGTCACGCATTGCTATATCAGGGGCCTACTCTTTTTTTTTAAACAAAAGGAAAAAATTTGTTTTAAAATTCTTACGCAAGAGAACCAGCAGTTCTAAGTTTTAATATTTGTTCTCATGTTTTAGAAGCTGGTGGGCTCTCTGGTATTATTGTTATCCAGCGCTTCTAAGCATGTTGTGAGCTCCGGCTAATGGTAAGACTCTACCGAGTTACTATATTTCTTCCTGGAAGAAATAACCGCTAGCTTTCTGTAGTTCTGTTAGCAAAGCTTATTTCCTAGGGCGTATAGTCTTATTGGAAACTCTCTGCAAGTGCAATCATTGTTAAACCATAACTTTACTTGTAGTGTAATACACTGACACTTATATTTCTTGTTTAACAGCACTTACTAAGCTGGTGGGAGAGTGAACGGTTTCGACAGCTTTTTGCCACGTGGGCCTGGCTTACTTGCGGCGGTGTGCACGCCTGTCGAGCATTTCCTGGCGCGTCCTGGCTGTCTGAGCTCAAGCTGAGTATCTTATGTTATCTGACTTGCACAATAAACAATGTTTTGCTGTTGGCCAAGAGGCCCTTGATTAACTGTTTGCTCACAAGTACTTTCCTCTTTAATGTTTAACAGAAATTGTATCCTTGTTCTAAGTTTACAATAAACTTGGGGCTGTGCCTAATGTTTTCAAGAAATTTACCTGGAACTGTTCCAATTATTTTAATTGGCTGGTTCATTTAAAACAGTTTAATTTAAAAATTTTAAAAATGCCGGTGTTGTTAAGGTATTACTTCTTGGCCGGCCGCGGTGGTCTAGCGGTTCTAGGCGCTTCAGTCCGGAACCGCGCGACTGCTACGGTCGCAGGTTCGAATCCTGCCTCGGGCATGGATGTGTGTGATGTCCTTAGGTTAGTTAGGTTTAATTAGTTCTAAGTTCTAGGGGACTGATGACCTCAGATGTTAAGTCACATAGTGCTCAGAGCCATTACTTCTCGACGTTGTCTATTATTATTATTTCCTGTTTTTCAAAGGGGACCTGTTGTTACCTATAAAAATATATGAAAATATTGTTGTCCAAGGATAAATAATGTTCAAGGGACCTAGTCCTTCCACGTCATTTCCCTCATCCCGGTAATTCACGATTTCGGTTTGAACTGATGGCGAGTGTTTTTTCTACTGAAATTATTGCTATGAAAACATCTGAAGTTGCTAAATTTCTAAAAGTGTAGTTTTTTACTTGGGATTTTTTAGTTGGGAATCGTGTTTTGGAGAAGTCACATAAAACTTTCGAGGTAAGACATAACGTCCGAAGAGCTTTCATTTGCGAATATGCGTGCTCCCTCGACGCGGCGTGGCCGTGGGAACCCCACACGTGCGATCTCACCCGGCCATCTGACGGATCTCATATTTATTACGTATGTGTTGCACCGCCGGTGGAAGTCGCTCTTTGATGTCAGCGCTGTTACTCGCGACTACGGTGGTTAGTATTCACATGCGTCCTTTCCAATAATAAATAGATTCGAGCTAAGGTAAACCTGCGTCACCCCTTTTTCTGCCTTACGGAAGAAAAAGTCTGTATGCTGGCTTTTTGGCTGCTGGCTTTGAAGGTAATATTTTAAAGGTTATGTGGCGTCATGTCCCTCTTCAATTTCTTCTTACACGTTAGAAGTTTCTACCACTCTATTGGGATTTTGCTTATGGCACGGTCTAATAACCTAGAAAATTTTGCTCAGAATAATTTGTTCACGGTCACCTAGTCATGCCGAAATAAATGTTATATTCACAACACACTTTCGCACAGCAAACAAGAATTTAGAGGAAAAATTACCTTCGTTACACACTGCAGTCGTATGAAAAATTCAGTATCCCAAAAACGAGAGTGCTAATCTAAGTAACTCATATTGCCTTTCGCCGATTTGTAAATCAATTGACTAAACCAGCTGTCGGGAAGTAATATAAAAACAAAGCATGTTTGGAGCATTTTATACATTGCTGGCGGTGAAAGTAGCATCCTGCACCAAGGAAAAAAACCTCAATGGTTGCTAGGAGATACACTAAGAAAATCAGATAACACTGACAAAGAGGCATCGGATTGGAGTTTAATAGTCAACATAAACGTGGAAGACTAAGAAATACTTGGAAACGCCCCATAGAAGAATTACGAAGGTCAGACTAACAATAATAGAAAAGGTATGGCAAAACACAAAAAAGCTGTATATCTGTCGAGAACATAGCGCGCATCGCTAGGAAACATTGGTGTTGATTCTGAATTTATAAAGAATTGTTACTTAAATAACTATCTGCATTTTTGGTCAGAATTCGTGTATAGAGGTATATTTGTGGGCCAATGTGAAAAAAATGTTTGGATAGATTTCTTATTGTGCTCATTCATCCAAGGTGAGAAACTTAAGACGCTGTAATTTTCATATCTTGGAATTAAGAAAATAAACATAAGAGGTGCGAAACTTAAATTATATTTTTTATGAACAACAATTCGCAAAATGGGTTCCCTTAAACCGCGAAAAAAAGAAGGAATTAGTCTTCGTGGAACGTATTAGAAACACATTCGTTTTTCTAATGACATTGTACAGTTCCCAACTGTAAGTGCCTATAGTGAAAGAGCTTAATGTAGCAGATCTGAAGGTGACGTGAGAATAATCTGTGATTCAAACGACACACAAGCAACACACCAAAAAGAAATAGTGCAAATTAATAAAAAATTTGACAATCAGCCACTGAGCTTTCGAATTCAAGGAAATTACAGATATTGACTGAATGATCAGTGTCGCGTTCGTATAAGCAATTTTGTCTTACACGTAACATAAATTTTAGTTTCTTATTTTTCTATGTACTCGTATCTGTAAGGTATCGCAAGAATTTTTCTTCATTGGAATTAATTTTGGACAACTTAAATCTGAACTACAGGCTCTCACACATACGTCCTTTTTAGTTTCTTGAGGCAAATAGTATTTACGTAAAATTATCTTCCACTGGAACCAGTACTCTCGGACGTCCAAAATATTTTTTCAAAAACACGAACATTGTCTTAAACAAATTTAAGTTTCCGATTAATAATGGGATGCAATTAGTTTGCTAAGTACAAATAAAAACTTCAAGTAAAAAAGTTTTACCTTGGCCGTATTTCTAGCATTTATCTATATCATATTATATAGTCCGCATATAATGTCGGAAATCGTGCTCTGCTATCCCATGCCTTACAACAGACCCAACCCAGAGGAAGACATATAGCGAAACTCGCTCAGAAATATACAAGCAAAATTCTATCAGCGATAATTTTATTCAATTCTCTGGCGCTGCGACATTACTGTGACCATGGAAAATGTCTTTGTGCAGACGTTTGCTTAAATTACGATAAACCCTGTAAAGTTTGGTGTTATTACACCAGGAGAAAAAGTAAACAGAAGTCCAATAACGTTTGGAAGTGCTTTGGTAACACTCGTGAACATAGCATATTTAAACAATTTCGTTAAATGTGAAATGATGCATTAGTAAGTCAAGTATTATTAAAAAAATTATTTTACGTAATACCAGGGAATTATTATTATTTCTTTTGAAATGGAAGACATAAGGTATCAAGTGATATTGTTTGACAGAACTTTGGAAAACATAAGACCAGACAAGACTGAGGCGAAGGAAAACATTTCCGCATAATTTCTAAAGCCACTGCAGAAAGTGGCACACACACAATTATTCAAGTTAACGTGTAGATTCTATGAGACTAGAGACACAAAATTTGATAGAATAGGTAGAATAACATTCGAGCAATCATGAAGACAGCAAATGCAGGTGAATTCAAGAACTATTGCACAATCAGCTTAACAGCTCGTGCATCCAAGCTACTGACAATAACATACAAAAGAATGGAAAAAACTGAGGATCTCTTAGAGGATGTTCAGTTCGTTTTAGGAAAGGTAAGGGCACCAGTAGACACCGCCTTAAAGTAGCACTGCCTGTACCGGCAGAGATTTCACATGACACTAACATCCAGACCTCCAGATGTCAGACACTCAGATTTGTACCAAACTTTGCATGCCGATAGAGTGCCAACCAAAAGTCCGATCTGGATTTTACTATCTGCTGTCGACCAGCGGAACGGGCATAAACGTTAATTGAAAGTAATACCAGAACTTCATCAGGTTGCCCTCCATGGGGTGGGTGCACGCAACGACTGTGGTTATATTGGGTTAGACAGAGTAGCAATCAGTCGTAGAATTAAGTTGCTTTAATATTACATTTGCAGTTATATTATATAAATGTCATATTAAAGCAACTTAATTCTACGACTGATTGCTGCTCTATCTAACCCAATACCAGAACTACCGGAGCACAGGAAAAGCATATCCGTGAGCCACTAATATGCGTAGTTCCTATGGATGTGTTGGTAGAGCATTAGGTGGTCGTGCGTGAGGTCCTGGCTTCAAATACCGTTAGCGTATTTTTCATTTATTTTTTACTGTATTGTGCGGAGAAGTGTTGCATGGGACAATATGTGTGACATGTAAAAGAGCCCTTTGGAGTTTACAGTGATGTCCTCTTGGCAGTCTGCTTTTGCTTTATTTTTTTTTTTTAAGTAGTAAATCTACAGACTACATTTGTAATTTCACAGAATAAACATAAATAATGGGAAAATAGAACAAAGAAACAATTGCACCACACGTGTTGAAATAATAATAATACACATAATAAAACTAATAGTACTAATAATAAACAAAATAATAAGATTAATAATATGTACATAACATTCAAAAATCAATGTAAACAAGACTCCCCCAACCCCCCTCTCCCCTCGCACACAGTGTAATTTATTCAGGAACAAAGGCTTCACAGTAATGGTTGCATTTGAGGTGTGTGAAGCAAATTACTTTCGTACACCAAGTACATTTGATGAATCCCACATTTGCGCAGCCACCCTGTATATTACAGAATGAAAGCTTGTGTCTGAAACAGAGCTTTGTCGAACTTTCAAAGTGCCTTGGTTGATCACCGAGTTAGCCATAATCCACCTACGACGGCGACAGTTGCAGAAACGTGGAGAACACAACTGATTGTGTGTGAGGGACTGCAGCTAAAGGCTTTCCGTTGTTGCAGACAATCCCTTCCAAAAACCTTGAGCAACATCCGATATTTTATGAATCGTATGCTTGTACATTCTGAAGAAGTGATAAAGGGGTTGACAAATGGAGGTTGTTTTTGAAGAATTATGTGAATTTTGATTTTTTGTAGGTTATTTTCTACGTTCAGGTCACAAAGAACACTAGTGTATTTTTGGGGCTCGTAAGAATCCAGTATTAGCAGCAGTTTCTCTGCACTGATTCGTTCCACTACCGCTTCTTGTATAAATATCCTAAACAGTTATTTAGTCATTTTTCCGGAGGAGTGAAAGTGGACCATTAAATTTGGTACTGGGACATGGACTAACGTATATGAATACTCGAAGAACAAGGCTCTTGAAGGACAATAAACAGCTTTGGAGCAAGTCTGCCAGTCTGTGGAAGCAATGGAATAACTGTGTACGTATGGGTTGTCGTGTGAACGGATTGTGCAACCCCTACAATATCTTCAGAGCCTCTCGTTGCAAGATTGCAGCTCACAGACATCTTGTTTAATCCACTTTCGTCGGCGCTGTAGATGTTTACATCTGTGTAGGCTGTCATGAGAGCACGAGTTACTTGTTACCAGCTCTGCACCGTTTTCTGGACGTAGTTTCTGTGCTGCATTTTCACTGTAACAAAAGATTTGACCTTACGGCTTACACTATTGTTTTTACGCTTCCAGCGCAGGACCCAACTGTCCCTGGCGTCAAACTTTGGGAAATTTAACTGTCTCGCTTTTGTTTTCGCCCACGATTTGATGTCTACATCGTGAACACATCAACCTTCCTGGTGGCGGTGTTTGGAGGTCTCCATCACATGCATTGTAATATGCTTGTACTTCTCCTACACAGACATTAGCTCTCCACTGTCCCATTCATGCAACATACACCGTTCAGGACATGTAGTGCGCTGGCCGGGGTGGCCGAGCGGTTCTAGGCGCAACAGTCTGGAACCGCGCGACCGCTACGGTCGCAGTTTCGAATCCTGCCTCGGGCATGGATGTGTGTGATGCCCTTAGTTTAGTTAGGTTTAAGTAGTTCTAAGTTCTAGAGGACTGATGACCTCAGATGTTAAGGGCAGTACGGATGGCGGAATTGGTCAAAAAGTGACATTTTTGGATTGTTATCTCTTATTAATATTTGATCTCTCCTGAATAATTTGATGCATTATTTGTCGAAAAATTCCAATTGGAAGTGTAGTTTTTATCATTTCAAAGTTGATAGTGCGTGTGTAAAATTCTGTCGTACTGCACTAACTTGCCTAAGTATCTCTATCTCTTTAACTATTCAATCTAGAAGGCTGTGGTTTTCAGCTATTTACTCCTTGAAATCATGTTAATATTCGTGTTAAGAAGTTGGATGCACTGTGTACACAGAAACGGCGGTATGGCACATGCATTTATCAGATAGAAAGACTCTAAATGGTAAAGGAAGCCTTACAGATAAAAACGTTGATGAACTCCAGCATTACTATGGAATGGCAATAAGAAACAATACACATGACCTACAAGGGATGAAACCAGCAGTGTGGGCTACATTCTTCCACAAATCTTCCACTGATGATACACCTATACATGGTCTTCGTCCAGCTGGTGCTGATTCATGGTGCAAATACCGCAAAGCTAAGGCAGCGGGTAGCGAGGAACAATTTAGGCACAAAAATAGCATACCATCTGCAGCGATGGAAGCTATTAAACCAATATATAGAGAATTAGCTCATCCTGACCTTCTTTCCAAATGTCTCCATGGTCGAACACAAAACCCGAATGAGTCTTTCAACAATGTAATTTGGACCTGCATACCAAAAAATGTCTTTGTAGGAAGGAAAACTCTATGCTTGGGTGTTTGTGATGCTGTGATAACGTTTAATGATGGTATAAAGGGAAGAATTCGGGTACTAGAGGAACTTGGTATCACTCCAGGTGCCAACACACTGCAAGCCTTTCAGTGAATGGATCAACTTAGGGTCATGAAAGCCCAGCGTGCAGCAGAGGAAATGACTAAAGAAGCAAGAGGCAGGAAAAGAAGGAAGCTTCTAGGTTTGCAGGATAGTCAAGAACAGGATCCAGATAATGTTGATTATGGGCCTGGTTGTTTCTAGAAGCTGGTATGCCTCCATGTGTAAGTTAATATCAAATGAAATGTTTGAACTTGATTTGCCGGAAATGAAAATTTTAAAATTATTTGACCCATTGTCTCAGGAACTATTACAGATACATATCTCTAATTTTGCACTATGTTACCACTTAGTATACTGCAGCTATTGAACCTCCCAAAACATCTCTACCTCTAACGGTTTTTTACTTAGGGAAGAAAAAGTGGACATTTAAAAGAAAATATTGAACAACATTTTAAAAAATCATAAGTAGCTAATTATTTCTGTGTACATTTTGATTCTGGTTCAGTAATCAGAAAAGGAGTGATAAGATACATCCCAAAAATTTCAGATCTCTACCTGTCATAGGTTTTGAGATAGTGGGTCATCAATATTACAAATTTAACACTGTGGGTATAGGACGTACGTACTCCCCTTAGTCCCATAGTGCTCAGAGCCATTTAAAACATTTGAACATCTAGTGCGAAATCTGTTTTCCATTGCAGACATCGTGCGATGTGAAAATGTTTGGGTTGGCTTCGGCTGATTTTTGACGTTAAGCCAGTACTTGAGCATTTCCATTTTCTCGTGTCTTGAATAAAACAGTACTGTTTTCTCCTTCTGTGGCATTTCATTATTTCCATCGGTTGAGGGCTCTTCTGGCGACGATATTGAAGACATCGACTCTAGTCTATTCATCTGGTCACAAACGAACGATACCGCTCAACCTGGTGTGCGCTCGTCGATACCTAATGTTTCCTCTTCTGTGATATTCGACGTATTCCATTGATCAATTACGTCCAGTACGAATGCTGCACACTTTCTCTCTTCTTCAGTTTCCCTTGCTGTCCGTACACAATAATCGCTATGCAACAATTAAATGGCAATGTCAATAACGTTCCACAGATTCATGCCGCACAGCAGAAATACGTGAGCACAAACACGAGAATCTAGCCACAACACGCACATCTAATATACACAGCGCTGCCACCTGCAGTCAATTATTATTATTATTATTATTATTATTATTATTATTATTATTATTATTAGTAGTAGTAGTAGTAGTAGTAGTAGTAGTATTATGTGCCACTACTAAAACCTTCACAGTTACACTTAGTATCAAGACAGCGTGAGTGTCCTAGATTTTTATCTGATCTTCATATTGAATGAGAGCAAACAATTTACGATTTGATATGCTTTGATTGTACGAGGGTTGGAAGTTTAATAGTGGCAACTATTTACTTACAGCTCGTACAAAATAGATACGTGTTTCAAAGTTTTACTGACCAAAGTAGTCACCAGCATTGTGTATAACCCGTTGCCAGCGATGTGGAAGTCGTATGATACTCTTAGCAGTGCCATTTGTGTTGACAGTTCGAGCGGCGCGGTCTGTTGCCCGACGAATTTGTAGCAGTTCTGAAGCGAATGCCGTGAAGTGTTTCCTTCAGTTAAGAAATCGAGTTGAGCTTACGAGGGCATAAGTCAGGGGATTGCAGTAGGTGATGTAGCTCTTAGCAGCCCCATCAGTCAAATCAGTAACAGCTTGCACTGTACGTGTTTGAGCATTGTCCTGCAAAATGATGGTCAGGTCGTGCAGAAAGTGTCATTACTTCTGTCTCTATGCTGTTCATTTTTGGAACACAATCCACGACCAGCTTAGAGACAGAAGTGATGACACGTTCTACGGGACCTGACCATCATTTTACAGGACAATGATCAAGCACGTACAGTGCAAGCTGTTACTGATTTGACTGATGGGGCTGCTAAGAGCTATATCACCTACTGGAATCCCCTGACTTATGCCCTCGTAAGCTCAACTC
Organism: Schistocerca piceifrons; assembly: GCF_021461385.2. Taxonomy (NCBI): domain Eukaryota; kingdom Metazoa; phylum Arthropoda; class Insecta; order Orthoptera; family Acrididae; genus Schistocerca; species Schistocerca piceifrons. Next base: position 314,970,198 of record NC_060142.1, on the reverse strand, counting down.
GATTTCTTAACTGAAGGAAACACTTCACGGCATTCGCTTCAGAACTGCTACAAATTCGTCGGGCAACAGACCGCGCCGCTCGAACTGTCAACACAAATGGCACTGCTAAGAGTATCATACGACTTCCACATCGCTGACAACGGGTTATACACAATGCTGGTGATTACTCTGATGGTCAGTAAAACTTTGAAACACGTATCTATTTTGTACGAGCTGTAAATAAATAGTTTCTACTATTAAAGTTCCAACCCTCGCACAATCAACGCGTTCCCCAGGTGGAGGCACCTCATTCTCCTCTGGCTTCTCTAGCTAGGACGAGATCACATGAGACTCTTCCTTCTACAGTTCCTTCATGTCCAGAGCCATACACCAGCCAGTGGCTGAAGGATCCACAGGAGGCTTCTCATTGTTCCCTGTCCCTGAAACCAATTCAGAGACGCCTTCTCAGTCCTCGTCTTTTAAGGAGGAGGAGGACGAGGACGACAAAAAGAAGTCTCTAAGACAAACGAAACTCCAGTGGACCCAACACTACCAGACTCTGCATGTATTCCTTATTTGCTCAACGTGGAGATCTTAGTGGCCTCTTGTACATCAGAATTCTCCAGGCAGTGTCCCACTGAACCTATGTCAGAGGATCCACTGATGCCTCAAGTGGTGACAGCACATGAACCCCCCTCCCCCACCTCCTTCATGTCCCCAAAGTATTCAGTCTGATCCTCCAATGGAATTTTATGGATTTTTTTCACTATGTGGCTGAGTTAAGACGGCTTTTAAGCACTTACCCTGCATTCTGTATTGCTATTCAGGAAACGTGGTTTCCAGCAACTCAGATCCCTACTATTTGTGGTTACCGAGGATGCTTTAGGAATTATACTGACTATGAGATGGAAATGGGTGCAGTCCGTATATTGTATATATATATATATGCTGGACTCTATATATAGTGACCTTGTGCCTCCTGACAAGCCTTTGGGGCTGTGGCTGCCAGAGAAAGGGCATATAAGAATTTTACCATCTGCAGTGTTTATCTCCCTCCTTAGGTGTCATGTCCCAGGATGTACTGTCTGCAATACTCTCTCAGCTCCCCTCCCCCTCCATCTTTCCTAATTTTGGTTCGGCGACTTCAACACCCATAACCTTTTGCAGGGTGGTGCAATGATCACTGGCCATGGCAAAGACATACAAACTTTACTGGCACAGTTCGATCTTTGCCTCTTGAAATCTGGTGCCTCCACACACTTCAGTGTAGCACACAGAACTTATTTGGCCATTGACTCTCCTTTTGCAGCCCTTCTCTTCTGTCATCTATCCACTGGAGGGTCCATGATGACCCATGTGGTAATGACCACTTCTTGATCTTCCTGTCTCTCCATCAGCGTTGCTCACCTGGATGCCCACCCACCTGTTTAGCCTACAATGGCAGACATTCTTTTGGCAGCCAGACAAGCAATCCGCTCTTCCTCTGGTCTACCCCGTCGGAAGATGGTACGCTGGTGGGCTCCACAGACTGCTTTGCCCATTAGAGATCGTAGACAGGTCCCCAAAGCCACAACCAGCACCATTCTCTGGAGCACTTTATTGCCTTTAAACAGGTTCATGCCGGCGTCCGATACCTTATATAAAGAGACGAAAGCAAGAATCCTGGGAACGGTTTGTTTTTCACCATTGGATCACATACCTCTCCATAACAGGTATACGCAAAGATCAGACACATCAGGGTAGTTTTCCTGCAGGTGTACCAAGTATTTCCTTAGATGGTGGCATTTTTACTGATCCAGATGCAAATGTCGAACATTTTTCTGAGCATTAGCGTCGGAGAAATACCATCACACCTTTTGGCTCAGAAACAGCGGGTGGAGCGAGTGCACATATCTTTTACTACCTGCCACCTGGAGTCATATAATGCTCTATCCAGTTAATGGACTCTCTTCAGTACCCTAGCCCACTGCCCTGATATATCCCTGAGAACAGATCACACCCCAACCAAATACTGAAACGTTTTTCAGCTGGCTGTCAGCCACATCCTTGCCTTCTTTAATCTGCACTAGAACAAGAGTGAGTTCCCCTCTCAGCAGTTAATACTGAAACTGGGTAAGAATCCCTTATAGATGGCAGTTATCACCCTATTAGCCTTACCTATGTTATCTGTTAAGTCCCATAGTGCTCAGAGCCTATGTTATCTGTAAGTTGACAAAACGCTTTTTGAGCGTCTCCTTGAACCTGAGGGCCTTTTGGCTGCGTCTCAGGATGGTTTTTGCAAAGACCACTGCACTACTGATAATTTGGTTCACCTGGAGTCCATCATACAGACAGCCTTTGTACATAATCAGTACCTCATCATTGTCTTTTTCTACCTACAGAAGGCTTATGACATCACCATATCCTTGCTACGTTATATGAGTGGGGTCTCCAGTGTTCACTCTCGATTTTTGTCGAGAACTTCCTGTCGCACTGTACATTCTGGCTTCAAGTGGGTGCTTCCTTTAGTATCTCCATTTCCAAGAGAAAGGGGTCCTGCAGGGCTCTGTACTGAGTGTCTGCTCTCTTTCTGGTGACCATCAATGGTTCAGTGGCAACTGAGGGGTCTTCAGTATCACTCTCCTTGTATGCCAACTATTGTTGCTTTTGTTATTGCTCCTCTGGTATGGGTGTTGCTGAGTGTTGCCCTCAGGGCGCCATAGGAGAGGGGAGATCATGGGGTACTATGTCTTTGTTTTGAGCTGCCAAGACGCATGTCACGCACTTCTGTCGCCATTGTACTGCCCACTCACACCCAGAGCTTTATTAGACGATCATGTATTTCTTGTAGTTGAGATCCACTGCCTTTTGGAAGAGTTCCTCAATTCCCAGCTGACGTGGCTTCCACACGTTTGCCAACTTAAGCCAAAGTGCTAGCGCCACCTACATACACTTTGATGCCTGAGTAACACTAACTGGGCTGTAGATTGTTGTACCCTTTTGTGTCTCTGCAAGTTGCTGATTCTGTCCTATCTTGATTATGGGAGATTGGCATATGGTCAGCATCACCCTCAGCATTCCAGAAACTGGACCCCTTCACCACTGTGAGCTCTGACTTGGAACAGGAACCTTCAGAATAGCCCACTAGTCGTGGCTGGAGTCCCTCCATTACCTATCAGGCATCAACAACAGCTGATGAATTACGCTATACACGTTCGTAGCTTCCCTGAACATCCCCACTACCGTGTATCTTTCCCTGGAAGGGACCTCGACCTCCCGCACCAGCGACCCAGAACTGGGTTGTTGCACACCTCTGGAGCCGGCCGAAGTGGCCGTGCGGTTAAAGGCGCTGCAGTCTGGAACCGCAAGACCGCTACGGTCGCAGGTTCGAATCCTGCCTCGGGCATGGATGTTTGTGATGTCCTTAGGTTAGTTAGGTTTAACTAGGTCTAAGTTCTAGGGGACTAATGACCTCAGCAATTCAGTCCCATAGTGGTCAGAGCCATTTGAACCATTTTTTGCACACCTCTGGTGTCTCTGTTTGGAACTGTAAATTCCTTCACTGTCACTTTTGTTCAAGGTGACATCGCATCTGCTCCCATGGCTTGTGCCGTGATCTCGGATTTGTCTCGATGCTTCCTCTGGTCCAAAAGATTCCACTGACCCCATAATTTTACGCCACCAGTTCTTTGGTGTCTGAGAACTGTATCAGTGTTCAGAAGTAGTATTTACCGATGCCTCAACAATCGATGGACTAACAGGCTTTGCATCCACACATGCGTGGTATAGCGAGCTCCCCTCTCTGCCAAATGCCTGTAGTGTCTTCACTGCTGATTTGATGACCATTAAACTAGCCCTTAGCCATGTTCGTTCTTGCACTTTCAAGAGTATTGTAGTCTATAGTGATTGCCTTATCAGCTTTGAGGCTATACACCAGTGCTATTCTCCTCACCAACTGGTTACAGCTATCCAGGATCTTCTATCTGACCTCTGTCAAGCTGGATGGCCAGTCATTTTCCTTTGGACCCCCAATCATATTGGAATTTTTGGAAATGAATAAGCTAACCAGTTGGCCAAGCTGGCCATCAGGATGCCAATTCTGGAAACGGGAGGTCCCTGAATGGGACCTTTGGTTGTTTATACGCCATTGATTGCTGGAAATCTGAAACTCAGAATGATCTGTCCTGATCGCCCAAAACAAACTGAGGACAATAAAGAAGACCACGACCTTCTTCTTCCAGGGAATCCACCATCCTCATAGACAATGAGGCACCAACTTAGTCTCCCTAACACCCTACCTCTGGTCTGACACACAGTCTTGAAGTGGCTGGTCTGGTGTTACATTTTGCACATGAAGATGGTTTCTATTCATCCCTGTAAGGTATGACCTCTTGGGCCTCATTGACTGTCTGAAGGGTTGGTTAGGCACTGCTCTCCTGCTCCTCCCCCTCCCCCCCCCCCCCCCAGGGGTCTGTTGTTGATGGCCCCTTCTTGCTGGCCCAGCCTGGGCTCTACCCTTTCTACCTTTTTATTCTCTTTACTCTTTTTGATTTCTTGGTTTTAATGCCTTGTCTTGACTGATATTTTAACGAATTGTCTGTGCTGTCATTTTTCTTGGTTTTATCTCTGTTTTTTACTGTGTTATTTAATTTTGGCTTTCCACGATTTGCTTTTCGCTTTCTTCCTTTGACGACCACTCATGATTTGCCACTTAATGGATGAAGGGACGTCGAATTACATTGACGTTGTAATCAGTGCATATTGTTATTAATATTGTAAAGACATATTGTAATCTCGATGTATTGATCCACTTGGTTTTCTCGTGAACCTTAACGAATTTCCACTTACTACTTTCTATTATTTGTTTGACTACACCCCTTTATTAGTTATCATCCTCTTATAAATATTTCAGTTACGATATACCTTGTATACGGTTTTGTTTTAGATTACTGATCCCGATAATGAGACACTCTTACAATGTCAGTTTGATGTTGGCCGACTTCTTTGAGTATTCGATGACACATATCTGTGGATCTTCTATTTCGAATGTTTCTCCAGGCAGTTGACAGTTTTTGGTTTGAGAGACATTATAGTTACAGGTATTTCTGGCATTCATGGTATTGTCTTTACGTCGTTCTGAAGGTAGTCTGCGTAAGCCAGTTACATTGGCCACTAATAAATCGCATATAGGGATCGTGATAACCCCTTCAGCATCGACTAAAGTGTGTTCCTCAGTGTTCTAGATGATTTTTTTGCGCATTTTGCATATGGGTGAGAGGAATTTTCTGTATTGACGTTTGCTTTCTTGATAAAGCGTCAATATTGTTCGGGTCTCTGCTTGTTCTCTTATTAGTGGTACATTATTTGTAACTGTTGGTTGCTGGGTGTCTATTACAATCTGTGCGGTTGCGATAACTCTTTTTCTCCCTTCTTGACCCCTCTTTGTGTTCACTATCTATTACAGGTCACGTTTCCGCTCTTTTATATCTGCTACAGCATTGACTAGGTTCGTGTCTCTAACCAACGCTCATTCGTAGTTGGTATTGTTTCAGGAGACAATTGTTGCTGGACTTAGCTTGGGTTATCTAATTGGTTTCGTAGATGATAGTTTGTAGCGTACTTTTTAGGAGTTTTCGGGTAATGATCTATGCTAACGTATACGTTGCTGTCATTGCCGTCCAGTTAGGTGCTTGGCGATAGAGCTGTGTGGGTTAGCCCTAGAATTGTAACTAGATACCTTTGAACGTCTCCTTCTCTTTAAAATGCAATTATTTTAGTCATATGTGACACATGTAGTCCTTATGTAGCCATCTTCAATTTTGCATGGGTTTGCATTACCAATGCTTAAGTTCTGCTGGACACTACTAGTGGCATTGCCAATAATTTTGTTGTAATAGTGTATGTATTGTCAACTTATAGATTGATGTCACATGTTTATAGTCTTACATTTAACATATGTATTAGATTTACTTATGATTTAATTACTGGCGTTTGTGTGACCTCCTCACTGGTCAATTAATAATGTGGTTTGTCTTTCAGGCGGTATGTATGGCCGGTATGTTTCTTTTGAAATTTTGATCGCGTGGAGGTATTGGCTTGTGGTGGAAAGACCAAGAGGTGTATTGGTTACAGTACATTTATTCATAAGTATACGTAAATCTAGATTTCATTTCATTTTTTTGCTCACTTGTGTTTAATGCATATCATTACTTTTTGAGTAGTTTGCTAGTCAGAAAACGTTTCTGATACTTCGTGAATAGTTATTGTTGAGTCATCCTTTTATCGTGCGCTGCATCCTCACGGGCTAGTTAGTATCCCTGTGTGTTATTGTTTCATGCTGTACATGATATATGGATGCACTCGCACATACATGTTGCTCACCATGAAAAGTTTCTTGTAGGGGTTTTTCATATGTTCTACATATGTTATGATCATAGGTGTTGTCCAATAATTGGTCCTCCTACCCGTCTTTGGCACTCATTTTACGTATATAACCTAAGTATGCTCCACTACGGCTTACACCTCTGCAATTTATACTTTGGCACGTCAAATAGATCATGTTTCTTTTCTTTCCTTGTTTCTGAGGTTGTAGTCTCTTTCATACACTATCATTTTCTACAGTTGTTTCTTTATTCAGTAGGTTATTTCAGGGTGTGCATATTATGTATCATCTGACTGGCCAATAAAAATAAAAATCGCGGAATATTTAATGAAGTTATTAATAAATAGTATATTTGTACAATGTATAGAGTGGAAATTCGTTATGGTATAGCCTACTTCAGGTATGTGACAATGGATATATCTGTTCGTTCTATCAAATGATCAATTCATTTGTAGAGCTTTTCCTTGAGTCTCATTCTGTTTTTATTCCGTCATTGTATTTTATGGCTGATAAGTTGATAAAGCTATCATTACTATTCATGCATGAAGATCTGAAGATGTTGCACTGAAGTGCCGAAACTGGTAGCTACACAAGAAATGACACCTTAAGGACGTCTGTAGGTGTTTCATTTTATTACAACAAAGTTAGTGTTCATTTATTGAATAATGAATTTGTCGTGATATCCGAAATTGGGTGCACAGACTCATGAACACGTTTCCACGATTTCGAGACGCTAATCAAATCAAAATGCGAAAGAAGAAAGCTGAGCAGCCAGTAGCTGTTGTCTCTTCCATCGACATACTCTCTAGTGGCAGCCTTAACTTAATGACAGTGTACTGGCACCAAAACGTGGGACAGGTGGAAGACTGTTCCTCAGATCCTAGAGAAACAACATGTAAATCGTATGTATCACGCTATATTTTATTTGAACAGATTATATTCAAATAAGATAAAATGTCAAGGCAGTGAATTTAATGATTTATTTATTTATCATCACTTGTCTCTTCAAACTTCAAACCACGTTTAATTCATAAAGTATGTTTCAACTGACCATAGCCAGCAGGATGGCACTCATGTGAAGTGTATGTGGGAGTCCAGCTTCAGAGGCATGTGTAGCACAAGATGGCGGACGTTCCCACGTGCGTAATTCAGGGTGTCAATCGTGCAGTCGTCTCATATACAAAGGGAATTCGAAACTCTGTGAGTGACACTGTGCTGTCCTTCGGTAGCTCTGAAGTCTATCGCAACAGCTTTGAGCGAAGACGCACACACAAAAGTGATGGACTCGCAAATTGGTGACAAACTGCAGATAACAATATTTTTCATTCCACCTGAGTGTTTCTAGCAACCATGTCTGTTAGCACACTTTTCTGCAGATCATACCAACTTGTAGAGATATCACCAAACTTCCAATGTAAAAGAAGGAAAAGATTGTGAAATAGTATTGTCGATCTACTGTCCGTAGCAATAGGACTTAAATGCGGGAACAAGATGCAGAAAGTAACACCACTGTTGAAAATATGCGTAAGTATCATATTTTGGGGGTACAAGGTAAAGCGCTAATGCTCTCGAAGTTCATTTTGACACGAAGTTGACTTTCTGGTTTCCTAAGCTGAAGGTTCAGTCCATTGTTACTGAAGAATGTCGCCTGTATTACCATGATGCGAGACTCTCGATATCAATGTTTTTTAATGTTAAAGTAGAATTAAGAATAGCCACTGAAGCTAAACCTCAATGAAGATTATTAAGAAACTGAGTGCGAAAACCTGCATATTAATTTCAAGTACATTTTGAGGGTGACGGAGAGATAATTTAATGGTGTTCTTTAGGTATAAGAATGCATTCACTGATTTTGGGAGTCGATAGATAAATGCAATAATAAGTTTACAAATTATCGCCAACATGGCGTATTATGTTAAAAACCAAGTCTCTGTGGGATGACACCAAGTACTCGCTAGGATATAGCTCAAGTTGAAGACAGAAAGACCTGGAAACCAAGCACCCCAAGTAGTTCTTTCAAAATTTGCTACAAAGACCCATTTAAGCTGGTCCTAAAAGGCAGTGTCCTTTTGGCCAGTCGATAAATTCTCTCGGGGCCAGAGTTTTTAAGCAGGACGCGAGAAGAGTAGTCACTCTAACTACTTGCCTGGTGTTCGAGAGAACTACACATGCTTTTGCGATCGCTACAGTTAGCCTGTAGCCACGTGGACGTACAGTTTAGGCACAATGCCTGCAATAATTTACCAGAGTACTCCAGTTCCAGAGGCTTAAACGAAGGTTACTGATTTTCAACGAACGTTCATTTTAATCGTGTTACTGCTTGCTAGCCGTCATAACTGGTTTAGCTAAAATAACGATGACAGCTCGAAAGTACCGTCGTCACGGAGGCACAGGGCACTCACTGATCCAGGGTTGAATGCTGAGGAGAGGGTAAAGGGGACAAGTCAGATTTTTACTTTCTCTTCCCCTCTCCAGCCCCCAAAAATAATCTGCCATCAGTTTCACTTTTAACGTGCCACAGTTTTCTAGGATTTGTTAATAATGGCCAACAGGTCAGTTGCAAATTACAGGTTTATTAAATCTTGACCGTGATTTCGACAGTTTTAGAAGTGTCTTCTTCACAAGGAATTGTACCTATTAACAAATATTACATCGTGTGTATAATAGATAAGGTATCGTTACAATAAACAAAGTTACAGGAAATGTTTACAAATTCTAGTGAAGCATACTCACGTATAATTACATTATCTATATCCATTGTGGGAGTCTTGACTGTGTAGTACATGTGCGTGCCATCCACTTGATCACCATTTAAGGTCTAAGGCGCTGCAGTCATGGACTGTGCGGCAGGTCCCGGCGGAGGTTCGAGTCCTCCCTCGGGCATGGGTGTGTGTGTGTGTTTGTCCTTAGGATAATTTAGGTTAAGTAGTGTGTAAGCTTAGGGACTGATGACCTTGTCAGTTAAGTCCCATAAGATTTCACACACATTTGTAAGTTCTTGAACCATTTGAGGTACTTACACATGATTTAAGAGGGATGTCTCTCTACTGTAGAGCTTTGTCTTAAAACTTTTTAAAAATATACCACTTGACATTGTGGCCAATTATATATATATATATTGTGGCATCGGATTGTACAGAGCGTAAGTATGCCACGTACAAAATTGTGATTCGTTGAAAAATACAGGGACTAGGTTTAGATCGCCTCTGGTAGTTGGCGCTCATGGGTCCTGCATGCGCATAGCCGTAATGAGCAGCGTGTGTGATGTCCAAAGTGCATATTCATTGCTGTAATCAATATATTAATGAGAAAGTTTAAAAGGAGTGAGTGGGAGGAGAGGGTAAAAAAGTGTGCTACCTGAGTCATATGGCTAATAAAGAACCCGTAGGCTCAGGTAAACATAGCAAACTACTTACAATATCATAAAAATGCAAGAGAAACACTTGAGAGTGTATTCGCAACTGTAACATGTATGTGTCGAAGCAAAAACGCATCAAGGAAATACTATAAATGTACAAGAGGCCCAAGACTGATGTGTTTAGTTTTTCCCTGAAATGAAGGAATACAGTAAAAGGACACACTGTGACGGAGAAACTGCAAATATTAAGACAAATTCAGACTGATGATGAATGAGAAAGGGGGGGAGGGGCGGCTGTATTTATATACTTTCAGTATATAATACAGTATATTAATTTCCAATATTAATAATTCACTCGATATTAAATCAAAGTGAGCATTCAGCATTATCGGTATTTCACTTAGCACTGAGATTGTGATCACAATTCTGGAGACTACGAATATGGGAGCGTGTAAATGAGGGGACTAACTGCTGTCTCTATCAACCGTTCCCGCCAGATGTGGCCAGAGCCTCAGGCTAGTTACTGAAAAGCATTGTCTGTTGAGCGTAGCTTGTAATTTTCTTCAATTGCTTGCCATTTTTAGTGAAATGTTCTTATGTGGGATGGGGCTGCCGTTGTATCATTAATTGATATCTTTGACTCGCCTCATTATCTAGTATTTTTACACGGGGAAAAAGAATTAACCGGTCACTTTTTGAAACCCCGTCATTTCCTCGAATGGGACGCATAACTGAGATCTGCCTCATAGGTGTCTACACCTTCCTCTGGAATGGTGCAAAAGAATGGCGCCCAGCGACGTCACCCTTCAAACAGTAAGTTGTCGACACATGAGAAAAGCAGACCAGACAGCAGTAGTAAAAAGAAGGTGTAGGGTGCGTTAATGATAACACATTGGCACCGAATTACAACACAATTCTGACCAACGCACCATGAACATGTCACATGTTGGAAACGTCGTCACACCTGTCTTTGACCCACATCTCACCCTTTCTCTTGACGCGTCTGCTACGGAGGTCAGCATTGAAATCACACGGCTTTTTTATTGGTGGCCGAGGGAAACATTTGACACACCACCGCTCAGTACCGACTCGATAAGGCCTCAGGAAATAGCACAAAGGAAGTCAATGAAACCAACCGCTTTTCTTGAGGTGCTCATTTCGCGGTCAAAACCGACAGTTTTCAGTGCAATGCGCAACAGAATAACGTTCTTGACAACCTTCGACAATGCTGACATCTGTCGGACGATTCAAGCCTTCGTTAAGAACATCGTGGGGCACGAACCCAATTGAACGTCATCAGACCCCTTCGGAGTGTAGCGCAACCGTAATTTTTGATCTGGTATGCAGGTTGGAGCCACTAGGGACCGTTAAAAACCAATCAACGAAATTTTAGAGTGATCATAAGAAGTCGAGGGTGTTTGTGCTTTCTCAGTTGTCCTGTTCGCATTATCATATCATGGTGGGATGCGAGATTGACCCGTGTATGACCTCTAGAAGATACCTCATTTCGGCAGCACCATCGACACCAACCGGGCGTACCCATGAAGCTGATAACTGTGCGATCTGACACTGTCTGCGCGTCGGATAACACTCCCACTACATTTGTGACAAGAACACAGTATGTGACTGAGAGAAGTTACTAATATTTGAGGAGTTGGAACTACTAGCTGGTTAATTATATATAGCGACCTGGTAAAATGTAATTTATTAACACTAATCAAAGAGAAATTGTCACTGAAAACACAACTGACCTTGGATTAATTTTAATATGAAAATAACAATTGGGTCGCCACAAGCTAGCTATCGCTGGAAGTTCGGCCATTTCACTGAAGATGACTGACGTAACGTGAAATTCCACTTGAGTTTGCAAAAGTGGACAGTTGGAATACTGTAAAACAAAATGAAAAACAGACTCAGAGCAAAAAGAAACAGGGAGAAAATCAGAAACAAACAGAGATGAGTTAGGTTCGACAGACTGAAAGTTAGTAACGAAACACCTTTAAGAGATCGCGACTTGCATTTAGATAATATACGACTTTAGACAAACGTAGAGAAAGTTGATGTCCAGTCCTTTCCATAGGTTTTCAAGTTTATAAGACGTTTTATGACACATTATTTACTGTTTTTTGAACTTGTTCCAAAGTTACCCCTTTGCTTCTAGTAAACTAGGAAGGACTTTCCAGATATTGGGAGCTTAGTGAGCGGAATATGTTGTCACTGTATTCGTATCGTGCCTTTGTCAGGCAGAGTCCTGTTGTACATCAACTGATACTGACATCCTGCAAAGAAAAAATACCGAAATTGAAGTATTTTTTTCATACTCGTAAAAACAGAGAGAAAATGGATAGTAAATACTCTCCAATAATCTGCTTGTCTGATCAAATAATGGTTCAAATGGCTCTGCGCACTATGGGACTTACCATGTATGGTCATCAGTCCCCTAGAACTTAGAATTACTTAAACCTAACTAACCTAAGGACATCACACAACACCCAGTCATCACGAGGCAGAGAAAATCCCTGACCCCACCAGGAATCGAACCCGGGAACCCGGGCGCGGGAAGCGCGAACGCTACCGCACGACTACGAGATGCGGACTTGTCTGATTAGTGTTGGTAAAATCCTAGTTGAACATCAGTAACAATTAGAACGTCTGGTTTCGAAAAGTGTCTGCGAAGCCAAGGTTTCTTCGGCCGTCGTTGTTTTTTAAACCAATTTTGTCACTTTTGATTGACGTATTCCACGTTTATTTTTAAGATCCAGCTGTGAGAAACATTAAATTCAAAATCTGTAAATTGTTGTGCTGCTGCTAAAGCCCACTGTTGTCTATTCAGAACAGTCTATTGTTAACAATTCCCACGGGCTTAAAAAAATCATATGTCCAGGAACTGATTGTTGGGTACTTACCAAAATGATTGCCTGATTTTTTATTTCTTGTTCCCATTGGGACAAAAATGGTTCAAATGGCTCTGAGCACTATGGGACTTAACAGCTATGGTCATCAGTCCCCTAGAACTTAGAACTACTTAAACCTAACTATCCTAAGGACAGCACACAACACCCAGTCATCACGAGGCAGAGAAAATCCCTGACCCCGCCGGGAATCGAACCCGGGAACCCGGGCGCGGGAAGCGAGAACGCTACCGCACGACCACGATCTGTGGACTCGGGATAAATATCCTTCCTTTTTTAACCGGCTGCATCCTTTTTATTGCATTGTTTGTACTTTCCACGTGGGGAAAAAATGGTTCAAATGGCTCTGAGGACTATGGGACTTAACATCTGAGGTCATCAGTCCCCTAGAACTTAGAACTACTTAAACCTAACTAACCTAAGGACATCACACACATCCATGCCCGAGGCAGGATTCGAACCTGCGACCGTAGCGCCTAGAACCGCTCGGCCACATCGGCCGGCCCACGTGGGAAAGACTGCTATAATAATAATTATAATTTTGTAATCCAAAGATAGAGGGTCTACTTTTTTCTTCTGACTCTCATTTATCCGATGACCTACTGTCATCCCGATTTAGGTTTTCCGTTATTTCCCTAAATCGCTCCAGGCAAATTTCGGGATGGTTCCCTTCGAAAGGCACGGCCGACTTCCTTCCCCGTCCTTCCCTAATCCGATGAGACCGATGACCTCGCTGTCTGGTCTCCTTCCCCAAAACAACCCAACCAACCTATGGTCTTAGACCTTTTGAAAAGGTTCTTCGTCACAATATTCACTTTCATGAGCAAGTTAATCAGCCACAAGTATTTTTTCAGCCAGCATAATCATTGTTCGTTCGTAAATTTCTTCATCCATAAAATTTGCTTCACGAGAAACTGAGACAGTGAAGATTATGATGAATTAGTTATTTTCAGCAGCGAAGCTTTCGTAATAAACGACCAAACCTTTAACCTCACCTTCGGCGTAATGAATCTTGTCTGATTTCATCTGCGCCTTCTGATACTTTCGCGATGTCTTCATTAACAGGAATTTTTAATTCATAATATTTTAAACATTCTGGTAATATTTCGCAGTACAGAAGGCTCCAATATCTGCAAAATTCAAGAATGAACTGGCACGTTAGTTAGAATATTTAGAGGGTTAGGTTAGTGTTTAACGTCCCGTCGACAACGAGGTCATTAGAGACGGAGCGCAAGCTCAGGTTAGGGAAGGATTGGGAAGGAAATCGGCCGTGCCCTTTCAAAGGAACCATCCCGGCATTTGCCTGAAACGATTTAGGGAAATCACGGAAAACCTAAATCAGGATGGCTGGAGACGGGATTGAACCGTCGTCCTCCCGAATGCGAGTCCAGTGTGCTACCACTGCGCCACCTCGCTCGGTGAGAATATTTAGAGAATAAGGGTAGGTACAACTGTACATATTGTATTGTACCAGTTAGGGATCATTGGTCGATTAGTTCTGAGAGGGTATTGACGATTCCTGACCATCTGCCTATTTTTATGTACAGTACTACAACAACAATACTCTACTCTTCCATGTAGAAACTGGTTCCTCAAAATTACAACGAATTTGTTAACCTCTCCACAGCTTACAAAAGGCAAATTTGTAATAACGTTTTAATGACATTAGTAATAAAAGCTTTAATTTACCTCCATTAAAATGCATTTAAAACTATTCAATATTTTAAAAAGGAAATACTAAATTTAATTCACAATTTATATTAGTAAGCTGTAATAGTCATTTCATAGACAAAATAATATTCTGATAAGCAGCCCGGGGGTAGCCGTGCGGTCTAGCGCGCCTTTCCACAGTTCGAGCGGCTCCTCCCGTTGGAGGTTAGTCGTCCTTCGGGTATGGGTGTGCGTGTTGTCCTTAGCATAAGTTAGTTTAAGGTAGATTAAGGAATGTGTAAGATTAGGGACTGATGACCTCAGCAGTTTGATTCCTTAGTGCTTACAACAAATTTCAAATTTTCAAATATTCTGAAAATATTTTAGACAACTAACTTTACTTAAAAGTAGTTATAATTTTTAAAACAATTAAAATGCTCAATAAAAAGTAACCTAAATGTAGGATCGAAACTGGGTCGCCTGTGTGGTAAATGAGCCTGCACTAGGTGCAACCATCTCGCTATGCTGCCATAGCATATACATTAACTGGTATGTGAGCTGCGTGTAAAGCTTTAGAGCCGTTTTTCTCGGAATTATCTGGCTAATGTGCTTTTTAATTTTTACGGGTGTAGACCCTTGACGTATCCTGCTAACCTGCGACGTCTCATCCCCAAGTGAATTTCCGAGACAGAAGGTCCTCTTGTGAAGTAAGTGTCCTTTACAATTCCCCCTAACTTCCCTCATAAAGTATGTTGAAGTGCTCTCTTCCTGTTGCTGTGGCCAATCGCGGGGCGTGGCGCGAACGCCCATCCAGTGGCAGAATTATAACAGCAATTTTTGCTCCCACGAAGTTTAAAATTCTGGGCTGGCATATCCACAGGCTACCATGGGTGGAAAGAGTACTGAAACTTGGTTCTAGTGTGCTATGGAATGTCTCGAGCGTGACATAACAGGTGAGTAAGAAGTAAATGGAAAATCTGGGCTACAGTTTTCTAGCATGTTGCGAAAGATGTTATCGCATCTTCCAGAAACCCACTTCCCAGAGCAGCAGAAACAGTCCCTGTCTAACAGAACGTCCAACCACAGAGCTGTGTTATTCAGAGGCTGTACGGTACCTAGGTGGCCTTGGAACCAGCTATCTCTTTTAAGATAATTAGTGTAGACAGCCACAAAGGGTAGCTTCCCTCATTGGCATAGCAGTGGGCACTCAAGGACTGGAATACTCAAGAACATTTAGACAAACAGTTTTTGTGTTGATCAGAATCTAGAAGAATTTGCTTGTGAGTTGTTACTGCAGAATACTTCTGTGATAATTGTAAAGGTCTACAGATCCAATCTAGGAAACTTTGAGCTATTTACGAGAAATCTAGATGCATCCGTCAGATAAGGAGAAACTCTCAGTAGTTAGTTGGGATTTTAATGTAATTTCTTAAAACATGTTGACAGGAAAAATGAACTAGAATTATTATTTTGTTGCTAAAATCTTATTTCGATAGTCAGTTTTCCACCTCGTGTGCAGCAAGATAGGACACCAACAACATTTTTATAAACATAGCCCAGGCTGAAAAAATTAAATTGTACCAGTTGGTAATGGACTATCTGATCATGATACACAATTAATAAAAATAAATAGCATGACACCTTACAACCCAGAGGCATGGTCATACAAAGCAGTGTGGGTTAGTAATAACAGATTTCAATGTTTCAAGACTGAGATAAAAGGGGGTGGTATGGGATGATGCATACGTCGAAAGAGATGCTAATGCTAAATTCAGTTTATTCCACAGAAAATGTGTGTCAATATTTGGAAGTTGCTTTCCTAAAAAAAAAAAAAAAAAATTCAAAAGATCCACTAAGAAAAAGGAGTTAGCCATGGATAACGAAGGGAATTAAAATCTCCTGTAAGAGGAAGATAGAAGTTTATGTAAAGGCCATAGTAAGTAAAGATCTGACATTACTTACACACTACAAAAAATACTGTAGTATTTTGAAGAAAGTCATTAAAATGTCCAGAAGTATGATTGCCTGGCAGAAATAAATAATGCAGATGATAAGATTAAAACTATATGGGACATTGTCAAATGGAAGAAAGGACAGTCAGTCAGTGTCAAGATTCCATAACAAACTGTATGACACTGTTGTGACTGATAATTCACAAGTTGCAAGTACTTTTAAAATCACTTTCTAAATATAGCAGCAAATATGGGATTAAATGGTTCAGTTGAAAAAGCAAGAGAAGGTATTAAAAATGTCATTCCAAAAAATTTTAAGCAACTAGAAGTAGCACTAACATCTTTCACTGAAATTAATAAAATCATAAAAATTCTACAAAAAAAAATAACAGCTTTTGGGATGGATGGAATTTTGAACAGAAATCTGAGAAGTTGTTCCAGCTTAGTAATTAATGTTACTAGTGATACATGTAATGCATCACTGGCGCATGGAATTTTTCCAGGCAGGTTAAAATATTCAATTGTATCAATTATTATACCACTTCATAAGAAAGGTGACAAGACATACTTAAACAATTATCATCCTATTTCCTTAAATCTTTTTTCAAAGTACTCGAAAAAGTAAAATACTTAAGAGCAGTTACACACTCAAGTCGAAATGTCCGCAGCTCGTGGTCGTGCGGTAGCGTTCTCGCTTCCCGCGCCCGAGTTCCCGGGTTCGATTCCCGGCGGGGTCAGGGACTTTCTCTGCCTCGTGATGACTGGGTGTTGTGTGATGTCCTTAGGTTAGTTAGGTTTAAATAGTTCTAAGTTCTAGGGGACTGATGACCATAGATGTTAAGTCCCATAGTGCTCAGAGCCAAAGTCGAAATAATTTACTAAGTATGTCACAGTTTGGATTCTACTGTAGAAAGCTTGCTCGACTGAGAATGTTACTTGTACATCCAGTCATCCAATAATGCAAGTCTTAAATAGTAATATATCAGCTTTTGGTATGTTTTGTGATCTCTAAAAGTGTAGGCGATAATAATCTCGTAGAAAAACTCAAATTTTATAGAACTTGTGGCTTTACACACAACTGGTTTGAATCATACTTAGCAAAGAGAATGAAAAGGATTATGCCGAGTAATTCAGAGAATATCGGAAAGGTAGAAAAATTTTAGTGACTGGTGTAACACTACAGAGAGAGTCATGCAGGTTTCAATTTTGGGTCCTCTCCTATTCCTTACATGTATGATTGACCTTCCACTTAACATTCAGTAAGCATAATTGGTACTTTTCGCTAATGATAATAGTGTTACAACAAACTGCATTACAGAGAAAGCAACAGAAGAGTTAGTGATATTTTCCAAACGATTATTAAGGGGTTTCCTGAAAATAGACTCTTTAAATTTCGGAAAAAGGCTATATTCAGTTCTGTACAACAAATTGCCATACTGACAATTGATGCAGCACATGAGCAAGAGTCATTAAGCAGGATAGAACGCGTCTAATATTTGAGCGCATATATTGATAAAAATTTGAACTGGAAGAAGCATATTACCGAGCCTCCGAAACAATTGTTCAGCTACTTTTGCTGTTGGTGTAATTGCTAATTTGGAAACACACATAAATCTCCTGGCATATTTTGCATACTTCCACTCAAAAACTTCTTACCGAATAATTTTCTGTGGTAACTCATCACTTAGAAAGTATTGATTGCACACAAGCGAGCTGTAAAAATACGTGGTGTTCACACACAGCTGTCATGTACGTACCTCTTCAATGAGTTAGGCATTTTAACTGTTCATAAATTTAAACTACATTGTCTATGGATTGTAGCGATCTGATGCTAACTTTGATTAAAACTACGATCGAGGTATCATACGAAGAGCTGAGGAGCCATCAGCACCAGCAAGGGGGCCCAAAAATCAAAGCCGAATCTGATAGTAATAAACAAAAGTTATTGCAATTTCGACCATTGTTTTAATCAAAATTTTAACTATTCCGTCGCAGTTCATATTTTGGCTAATGAAATTCGTCATAAATAATACGTCATAATTTGAGAAGAACAGCGATGTTCATGTCGAAAACACTAAGAGGGAAAAATAATTTTCATTACCTGTTTTCAAAGCTGCCAGTGACTTAAAGTGGAGTTCAATAAGCAGCAATAAAATTTTTTGATCATTTGCCGAACATTATAAAATGTCTGACAGCAAAGCACGTTTTGAGTCTAAAATCATTTCTCCTGGACGACTCCATCCACTCCCCTGAAGAATTTCTACTTAAAAACTGGCAGCCAGTGAAAAAAATAAATAAAATTGTTTTTAAGTGTCGTATGGGTAGGAATAAAATGTGTTCATTAATTCTGGCACTAAACATGTATGCATATCCTGTAAACTAAATCGTTCCACATCATTCGATAGAAGGAACCGTTCGAATGGTCTATGGAACATGCAGAATCCCATATTTGTCTTCCCCAAAGCAGAGTTTAGGTGTGAATAATATGAAGGTAATGACTGTAGTATGTTTGATCGTATAATGAGAAAGAAAGGAAGGAGTCGTTAATCTATATTCCAATTACTATCATCCCCTTGGTGAGTCAAGTTGACATATCGAATGAAGCAGAAAGCCAAATGAAAGTTAACCTGTCTGATAATCTCGAGAATGGCCTGCTGACTCTCACTGTATCTGTGCAGAACCTACCCATGTCATATTCCTAGGTGTCAGTCCCTTTACACCCTTCAGCTGCTATTGTAGCTTCTGCTTATGGCATGAAATTCTGAGAGGTGTCGAAAGGGTTGCCTACCCACAGGTGATTAAAATTGGTCGAGGGTTCTCTCCGTACAGGTACATTTTAAAGTGTTCAACAAAAGTATGCGGATGGCAGCGGTGGTGTTGTCGAACTGGGGATATTTATTTGTGTCCCCCCCCCCTCGTACCACCTTCCCCCCCCTCCCCCCCCCCCCCCATCCTGTTCTGTCACGCCACAGGAGGCCGCGAAATGGGGGGAATAAAAAAAATCCTTTATTGGTTTGTATCACGCACAAATTTCGTCTAATGGTTTTGAACAGTTACTAGTGGTTCCACCTAGTATACCAGAGCAAATATTGCTGTCGTGGTACACTCACGAGTTCAGTTCACACTCAATGTAGTTGCATCCCCACAATGTCCGTAGAGAAGGACTGGGTCATCCAGTGGGTGTCAGCAATGTCAAAGGACGTTAAGAACGTCGTTCTGTTGCACTCCACACTGCAAACTACCATTTTCGACCCCAAAATGTGTCTAGATGGACTCCTCAGGGGGAAGGGATGGTTTCGTTCACGTCCTGTATCACACTTCCTGAGACATTTTTGTGTCGTCGATTCTGAGCTGCGGTGTATCCGAAATGATCTCCTCGGCCACCCACAAGAAAACCGCGTGATTTCAGCGCTGGGCGTCCGCAGTTTTGATCTCCATCGCAGGGCCACGAAGAGAACGGGCGAAATGTCTTAAAAAAGAGTGTCACAACTTTCTCAACGTGTGAAACGTCCAGGGTGGCATGGGGCAGGAGTGCTGTGAAATTTGTTGCCAGTGTGACATCCTTAACCCCGTTGAACTTAAACTTCTCAGCTCTGTCCTTCCTTGCTTGCTTGCTGTTTGGTGCTTCGCCAAGTCAAAGGGTGGCGTCACAGGGTGCCACGCTTTAGCACCATTACAGAGGAAGGTGATAGGCACCTTTGGAGCCTAATTTCAAACTTCTGCGTTGCAGAAGGAGAAATGACGGGGTTTTAATGAAATGACTAATCAATGCTTTTGCGAAGTGTGTTCCCTGTGATTAGTTGTCTCCAATTAATCGAGCAATAGCTGCCGGATACACTCTATGATCGTACTGAACAACGTAAGCACTCTTTCTTACCTAACTCATTGCGTTTATATTCGTCAAACGCTGGCTTCTTTGTGTTTGTAATTGGAAAATTCATTACATCTGTATATTTGAGGCGGAATACGATTCATGAGTGACGTTGGAAGCTCCCCACATGTCTTTATTTCTAACAATAGCTTTAACTATGTTACTTGCGCTTAAGAAAAGTCTGGAATTAATTGCACGTTTCAGTAGAAAATGAAAACTGTTGTCTATGTCACAGCCAGGATTGTAAACAGGTCCAGGCTTCCAGATTATTATGGACTATAGCACAGCAAGGAGAGCATGTTTAGTGACTAGAGCCACCGGAGTTCTACGTAACCTCCCCACTAAGACGCTGATGAATCACCTGCATAAAATGTACTCTGACAATGAGCTTCAGTTTTATGGAAACGTCATTCGACAATTTTCTATTAACAGAAGTTTCGCTTTGCAATCGAATACAGAAGACACCGAGGCAGTCTTTCTCTTGGTCCGTTTAGTTTCTTCTAGGCATACTAGAATGTTTCTGTAGGCCCAGAAATATGATTCAAATGTCGACATAGCCAAGTAAGGGAAATGTAATGAGAACGGTGAGATAATTCATATAGCGTCACACGACATTCTCAAACCTAAAGCTAACAACCCGCATGAACCAAACAATATTATCTGTGATAATGGGCATGAGTTTCCAGTAGTAGAATCTGTGAAACATCTTTCCAGCTTTCAAAAACACCTAAATGTTATTTCGTAACAAGCACTGATAAGGAAATTTTATGACAGGACACAACTTTGGTTCGGTTGGTGAAGCATGCCCACGCGGCGCTTGCCCGCCGAAGGCACGAGTTTGGGTTCAAGTCACAGTCCAGGACATAGTTGTCACATACAACCATCACTGGGTACAGACTACAGAGTCCCCATTATCCTAGATGGAAAATTATCAGCAGACAATCAAGTCACTTAGGAGTGTCATTGAGAGTGTTAGAGAAATAGCCCTCTTCAATCCGTATATTATAAATTGATCACATAATACCTAAATATTGGTAACCTTTACTTGTCTTTCAAATATAGTATTACAAAAACGAAGAAGTAACAATAAAACAATAAATCAAGAAAGAATTATTTCTGATATCTCATGGTGCGAAGTTTGCTCGCTGTATTATCATTAAGGAACTTACGGACTTCGTCTTTCAGATTTGATAAGAGGAACGTGATATCCACTTGTTCATAGCATCTTCGACTTCCCTTACAATCATTAGACAATTACAGCCCGTTTACGGGATTCAATCAGGGAGCATATATTCAAGTGCATAATCTTTAACAATAAAATAAATCGCTTCATGAAGAGATCTGTAATTCTTACGAAGACTCCTCTGGGTTCATATCAGTGTCGAGAGTCATGCGTTTACAATAAAGATAAGGAGTGATCCAGTCCGAAAAAGTAGAGCCGATTTTAATGATTCATCAGCTACAAGCTCTAGGATAGCAGTGAGTTACTCGAATATTATTCACATCGATGTGTTCTTCGAACAACAGAAATTTGCAAAGCAAAAACAAGATACCAATGCAAGACAAAACGTTGGAATACCATCCTGATTCGTTTCATACACTTCATCACAGAACATTTTGCTCTCCATTATCCTCGACCCTCCGTGTCTGAGAATTGTCAGCCTGCCTTTCATGTCCTAGAACAGTGGTTGGAGCAAAAGCAATTATCTTTTACGATACACCACCAGGAGCCATATAATGTTCCATTCAGCAACTAGGAATTCGTCAGCGTCCTAGTCCACTACCACGATACAGCCCTAGGGCCGGACAGTATCCACAACCAAATGATCAAGACCTATCAGTGGGCTGCCAAACTTGCCGCATTTGGAGCAATGGCGAGTTCTCATTGCAATGGCGAGAAAGCATCATCGTCCCAGTACTAAACTAGGTAAGCGCCCTCTATAGGTGGACAACTCTTGCCGAATTAGTCTGCGTTGGCTCCTTGAGTCTTGAGGTCTTCCGGCTCTTTCCCTGTGTGGCTTTTCGCAGAGGCCGTTCCACCACTGATAATCTGGATTACCTAGAGTCTGCCATCCTAACAGTATTTGTCCGGCGTCATCACCTTATACCCGTCTTCTTCGAACTGCAAAAGGCTTATGATACCACATGGCGACACCAAATTCTTGCCACCTTTCACGAGTGAGGTCTCCAGGATCCGCTCCTGATTTTATCCAGAACTTCCTGTCGCATCACGTTTTCCGGGTGCGAGTTGTTACTTCCCACAGAACCCCCCTCCCTCCCTCCTATATCCAAGAGAATGGGGTCCGGCAGGACTCTGTACGGAGCGTTTCTCTCTTCCTAGTAGCCATCAGTGGTCTAGCAGCAGCTGTGGGGAACTCGGTATCACACTCCTTGTATGCTGCCGGCTTTTTCTTCTACTATTGCTAGTGATGGTGTCGCTGAACGACGACTGCAATGCGCCATACGAAAGGCACAAGAATGGGTCCTCACCCAGGGCTTTCGATTTTGAGCAGACAAAACTTGCGTTATACACTTCTGCCGCCGTCGTACCATTCACCCACAACTAGAACTTTGCCTCGCTCTCCAAATACTCAATGTGGTGGAGACTTTGCGCTTTTTAGGACTGGCCATCGATTCTCAGTTGAAGCGGATTCCCAATCTCCGCCAGGTTAAGTGAAAGTACCGGCTGCATCTTAGTAGCACCAGCTGGGGTGAACATATCACTACCTTTTTGCAGCTTTCCAAAGCCCTGATACAATCCCGTCTTGATTATGGGAGTCTGGCATATGGTTCAGTATCGCCCTCAGCATTGCAAATACTGGATCAGTTACATCACTGAGGGGATCGACTTCAGACAGGAGCATTTCAAACTAGCCCTGTGAACAGCTTACTCATAGGGGCTGTTCCCTATACGTCCTTGAACAATCTGGACGCTCAGTGAGCTTCGTCTGGAGCCTGGGCCATGTTGGCATCATAGGGTCTGAACTCACGGATAGCCTGGTCAAACTGGCTACCAGTAAACAGACCCCTGAGATCTGTATTCCGGAAACAGACTTCCGATCGGTATTACGCCATCAAGTGTAAGGAACCTGGAATACAGAATGGCTGTCTCTGACTTCACCAAACTACAGGTGACGAAGTAAACTATGAGTCTGTGGAGGTTCTCCATTCAGGTCTGTCGCAAGGACTTTACCGTTCTTTGCCGCCTCTGCATCGGCCTACTTGGTTGATTTATGATCACCTCCGCCTTGATGATCCAGCCCACAGTTGTTGTGGTTCCAGTTTGATGGTGGTCCACATTTTGCTGAACTGTCCCAACCTAGCCACCCTGTGACGGACTCTTCATCTCCTTGACTCGCTACCCCTGGTGTTAGGAGACGATGCCTCAGCAGCTGATTTTGTTTAACGTTTTATTTGTGAAGGGGACTTTTACCACTCTCTTTAAGGGAGGGCCACTCAACTTTATCGGCCCATTGACGGGTTGACAGAGCACTCTGTTGCCTCATCTGTCCAGACAGGACTGCAGCTGTCTACGCTTTGTGGTCCAACCCGGTTCTCACCCTACCCGCTCTTTTACTCTTCTTGTTCTTGTTCTTGTTCTTCTTCTTCTTCTTCTTCTTCTTCCAACCCCCCCCCCCCCCACTTACTCTCACGTGGTCTGTTAGACCTGTTCATCTTTTGATCTTTTGTACCTCTTTACTTCTCTTGCCCTGTCAGAGTTGCTAGCCTTTCCCAGACAATATCCGAATGGGTACCTCTGGTAAGTGGCAGGGGCTGTGGGATGTATGTCTCCTCATTTCTCTCTACTTTAGGCGGCTTCCAGCTGCTCCCTGGATGGGGAATCTTGCCTGCCTTTCTTCCTCTGTCTCCCCTTCTTTTTGTCGCTTAATTCACCTTCGTTCACCTTTTGCAGACCTTGGGTTTTCTTCCGCTTGGTTTTGCGCGGAAGGCTATCTCAGATCTACAGTCATGTAGACCTGCCTCTTTGAGGAAAAAAGGGCTGATGACCTAATAGTCCGGTCCCTTTAATCATCCAGCCAACCATCCAATTTCTTAAAAACAAACTATAAACACTTATTGATGTCACCATAACTGTACATCGCCTAAGGTAATTTAATTTTATTTCCAACTTAGAAGCTGGAAGTTGATTCTTGAGCCGTCACAAAATGTCAGATTGTTAATGGGTTACTACGCAATGAAACTGACGCACATCATTAGAAAAAATTATAAATCATTCCTTTCTTTTTTGCACGGAAGTTGAAAGTAATCATCACTGACATTAATGAATGTTTACTTTACGCTTACGTAAATATATGGCTATAGTTAACGCAGATACAGTATAGAATGATTTTATGAGTCTAAATCTTATTGTTCGTCCATGTAGATCTCCAACCTTTTTTGTAAGATTATTCGGAAACTCTTTGCCAATGACAGTTGTACGATGACAGTACATTCAGATAGGACTGTCAGACTACTCCGGTATGGAACCGAATAAATAAATATCATATATTTCCATTTTAGATTGATGTGTTCGCCTTAAACAAGCTGAGAAACGCCCATAGATCTAGAAACCCGAAATATTATCTAAGGTTCAGTCATGTGTGATAGATGCATATTTCAGTGTGTGTTGCTCATTCAAAAGATTGTATGGAAAAGATAAATGCCAGACGCAATATTTGTAAGAACGAAGATTAAGTTAATGTTTATTGAAGGCAGCAGTTGTGTGCAAATGCCTTAGAAATTTACTTACTTGAAAAACGTCATCTACATCCGCATAGTAGGTATTAAGCTCTCAGTTCTCAAGAAGTTGCCGTGAGAGACACGGTTCGCGTTGACGGGCCAGTTAATCTTCCCTTGCATATGTATGCGTCCGGTTAATTATTTTCGCGTTACGGTTAATGGGCCCTTAATGCTGCATAACCACAACATTAAAAGTACGATGTCCTCTGAACGAACACACAGGTGGTCGCTGGCAGTAGCTTGCGGGTTCACTGTGTTTTCTGTTTAATAACTCTAAGGTGGTGAATGAAAAATGGCTTGGACGAAACAAACAAATGAGGGCTAGTCCGTACAAGAACCGACTTTTTGGATGTAATACACCGAAATTGTCAGCATACCGTTTACTGCCTGGTGGTAATAGTTATCTAGAAAATATGGCGAGGTAGACAAAAGCCACCAAAATTTAATTCTGCGCAGATGGTTATGAGTACACTGAAGCATCGCTAGCTGTTTCGCCAAGCATTCTTCTGGGATTAGTGTGCTGATTGGGTGTGGGCTTGAGTGGTTTGGTTGGTTGATGGTGAACATAGTTTCATTATCGTACGTCCTTCAGTTTGCGGTTTTGCGATGGCTGACTACTGTCTGTGTAAAGTTTTGTTTTAAACTAGGCAAACCGATGCAGAAAAACACCAAATATTGAAGCAAGCTTGTCAGAGACATTAGTACATGTTACACACTTAACTCACGTGTGACATAAGCGTTTCAAAATCTGGCGGACATCGACTAACGATAAACGCTCTTCCGGTTGTCCGCCAACTGGCAAAACAGCAGAAAGTGTTTAGGAACTGAGAGATCTCATCCTGCAAGACCGTACGCAAATGATTCACCAACTTGGGAATAAGTTATAGTACGTATGAACGAATTAGGCGAAATGAATTAACGTCAGCTAAATTGCGGCTGGTTTATGTCACGACTACTTCAAGATGTCCTCATTGATTTGTTTTATACATGTTGATGGTATTGTCCATAGAGTTAACCTTTCCTAGTCCGAAGGTTATTAAAGAGTTCTGTCACGATATTCTAATATGTTTGAAGAAGGACATGCGAAGAAAACTACCACTGAAATGACATACAACTGTCCGAGTACGTCACCATGAAAAGGTACGACCGCATACCGTGTACATTAATCAAGAAGTTACTGTTAAAACTACATCACAGCTAAAACTCCCTATGCTCACCAGACATAGCTCTTTGTGACTTCTTCCCCTTTCCGAAGATGAAAATTTAATTGAAGGGGGAAACATTTAAGACAGTTGAGGACATTGAAGCGCAATGGTAGAAGGCATTAAAAATTTTAACATACACATTTCCAGGATGTGTTTCGAAAGCGGCAGCAATATTTTGAAGGTGGTGGTGGTGGGTGCAGAATAAGATCTGTATAAGACGCAATAATTTTCATCGATATATTTTTCGGAAACTTCTGGATACCAGCTCGTAAAAAAGAAGACTAGGTGCTTCAACGTCCAGCCGCCTGTCATCGATAAGCCTGAATCTTCCAGGCAACTGTGGATGCAGCGGGCATGAAGCTGACCATTGAAAACTGCCTCACACCATTAACGGCACAGGCGCTCAGTGATGTCCTGGCACTCAGTTCCCACTACGAATAAAATCTGTTGCAAAATAGAAATTTTTGTCTCGTGACTACTTGAACGTCATTGTAGAAGATGACCCGAGTTCCCACGTTGAGCCACCAACATCGTCCGTTACGACTGCAGTTGGCACGGGTTTATCAGAATACGACTGTGGATCAATGGAAGCGTCTCGCCTGGTCGGATGAATCGCCTTTGTTGTTACACCCGGTGGATGCTGCCCTTCGGATGGTCGGCAGCTTGTGGTCTACTGGCTAGGATCATGGGGTCTCGCGTTCGATTTCCGAACGGGTTGGGGATTTTCTCTGCCCAGGAACTGGGTGTTTGTGTTGTCTTCATCATTTCATCATCATCATTGTGACAGAGGCTCAATTGGATTGTGTAAAAATTTGGACTGCGTAAATATTAGGACTTTGTGTCGCGAATGATAGAAAACAGAGTTAAAAATCAAGTAAGATGTAGGCTTGGAAATTCTTGCTACCAGCGAGGTGGACGTGACTGGACGTAGCTTATCTGTAATGTTTACTCTATTCCGCATCTCAAGGCTCGAGAGGCGTTACAAGCCGCAACCCTTGCACACAGCGAACATAGCGGAGTACGGCCTGTTCGTCACGTAGGCATCACGTGCTGCCGCATGACACACACGCAATGCTCGAGAGTACTGGAAACTTCTAGAACAAGTGGTGCCGGGTGATCTACTATCTATAAAAAGCCGCCATAGTGTTGCGGCAGTGATGGCAGTGATGGAGCAGCTGGTCAGTCGGTCAGATATGGTTTAGTTGGAGTTATGATGCCGTGAGGTTGTGGGGCAGTGCTGCATAACCACGAGGGGACCTAGACTTGTTTCCATGTAGTCAACACTTAGTCTGGTGCGCCCGCCTCTGCTATATTGGGACTTACTCAGGGAGCTATGAGTACACTACTAAGAATGCAGTTAGTAGTTTGTATACAGGGTCTTACAAAAATGTACGGCCAAACTTTCAGGAAACATTCCTCACACACAAATAAAGAAAAGATGTTATGTGGACATGTGTCCGGAAACGCTTAATTTCCATGTTAGAGCTCATTTTAGTTTCGTCCACCTAAGCTCAATGCAGCACGTTATCATGATTTCATACGGGATACTCTACCTGTGCTGCTAGAACATGTTCCTTTACAAGTACGACACAACATGTGGTTCATGCACGATGGAGCTCCTGCACATTTCAGTCGAAGTGTTCGTACACTTCTCAACAACAGATTCGGTGACCGATGGATTGGTAGAGGCGGACGAATTCTATGGCCTCCACACTCTCCTGATCTCAACCCTCTTGACTTTCATTTATGGGGGCATTTGAAAGCTCTTGTCTACGCAACCCCGGTACCAAATGTGGAGACTCTTCGTGCTCGTATTGTGGACGGCTGTGATACAATACGCCATTGTCTAGGGCTGCATCAGCGCATCAGGGATTCCATGCGACGGAGGGCGGATGGATGTATCCTCGCTAACGGAGGACATTTTGAACATTTCCTGTAACAAAGTGTTTGAAGTCACGCTGGTACATTCTGTTGCTGTGTGTTTCCATTCCATGATTAATGTGATTTGAAGAGAAGTAGTAAAATGAGCTCTAACATGGAAAGTAAGCGTTTCCGGACACATGTCCACATAATATATTTTCTTTCTTTCTGTGTGAGTAATGTTTCCTGAAAGTTTGGCCGTACCTTTTTGTAACACCCTGTATAGAACTGTTTATAAAACGGATGTGCCAGGACTACTTCCAGTATAAATATCCTCATGCAACGATTTATGATTGCATCTAGTGTACCCTGAGATCCTAGCCGAGTTCCGTATTCTAACTCACCATACAGCCCTCTTTTCAGTTGAGCAAGTGCACAGAAGGCAGCGCACGACCACGAGACCTGCCAAGTAAGTTCTTTGACGCGCATTCTTGCAGTCCTTGCACTCCCTCTCAGCACTCATCAGTGGGACACGATATTTGTACGGGCGCTGATGACCGCGCAGTTGAGCGCGCCCACGAACCAAACATCATCCCCTTCGGATATGCCTACATCTAGATGAAGGGCTACTCAAAACATTCACCGCACCAGTGACGCACGCCCGTGGGAGAAGTATTAAGCTACGGGGTGTGACGTATAATTTTATATATATAAATTTTCGGTGTCTACAGTGTCACGTGTTTCAGTGTCATACAAATTTTTATTTTTAAAGGGGATCACTTAAGACTATTTCCATGGGTTCGCCCCTCAAATTTCTCTCATATCACAAAATTGTCGTCTGATGTAGTACAAACTGAAAAAATAAATTCCTTTTAAAGCACAGTTTCGTGTATAATTTATATCCTTACACCTGTGTCACAGAGCAAATCCTACATCGAGAATACTTTACACAAGTTTAAGGGAAGAAATGCTTGCAATAATTATTACAGTATTTAAAGAACATCAAAATATGAACAGGCTGAAACGAACAAACAGTACATGAGACTATGTTAATCAATTCAACTGTAAAAAGCTAAGGAGCATAATAGTAGCAAAATGAGAAATATCAAAAGTAAATCAAAACAATCAGAATGGCTGAAAGAGAGCACAATAACGTGAGCCATAAACGAATAAGAGCTAAGCAACTGAGCAAATAAGAGACTAGGCAAAAATGAGATGCCAACAAAATGAGAGCTGGCCGAACTCTGTCGGCACAAATAAACGGTTGCGCTCGTGGCGGCACCTCGCGGCCCGTAGGCAACACGAGCGCCTGCGACCGCAATGCACTGTTAGCGCTCGCGGCGGCGTCTAGCGGCCCGTACGCAAGTTGTGCGATTGCTGTCGCATGTCGACCCTTAATTTACGATGTTACAGGGGATAGGAGGGGGCATTACTTGGCCTTCCAAGGGATCAGAGCCAGTAATCGAAGGCAACGTGACAGCTGCGGACTATATGAACATTATTGCGAACCAACTGCATCCCTTCATGCATCACATGGTCTCTGACGGCGATACCATCTTCCAGTGGAATAACTGTTAGTTTCGTAAGGTCAGAATCGAACTACAACGGTTTAAGGAGCGTGACAGTTATCTCACTTTGATGTCTGACACCAAATCCGCCGGATCTGAACTTTTGGATACACCATCGTAAAATAGATTACAACTGGTCTGGCGAATCTGCTATTAGTATACCCTAAACTATTCTTGGTCACTGATCTAGTCTACCATTTGGCCCACCCAAACCTGGAGCACTAAGTCCTGGTCGTCAGGCCAGGGCAGATATTACGCTGGTGCATAATTTCGTAGCGTTTTCGTTTTGCATATCGGTATTCCGGTTGCTATGATTTTATTTATCGATTGTCATTTTTTATTTGTAGTTCACCTTTTTCTGTTTCAGTTTACTTATTATCATTTGGAGATACTGAGTGAGCTGTGGACGTTAGAAAACGGAGTGCCAAGAGGAGAAATCGGAACATTTCCGACAAATTTTTCTATTTGAGTTCAGTCGAGGGGTGACAGAAGCGGAGGCAGCCAGAAACATTTCCGCTGCTTGTGGGGATAATGATACTAGACAAAGCGTGACAGGAAAATGGTTTTCACGTTATAAGGAGGATCATTTTGACATTTGTGTTTCTCCACGTTCAGAAAGACCTTCCGTGTTTGATGAATACCGTTTAAACGCATTAATCCACAACGATCGACGTCAATGTACTCGAGAACTAGCAAATGTGATGAACTGAAATCATTCCACCTCCGTGCGACATTTGCTTGCAATGGCGAAGGTTCAAAAATCGGGTGTTTGGGTACCACGTGCCCTAAGCCAAAATCAGAAAAATCAGCAGGATGCCATACATGCATCTCTGGCGCTCCTCATGAATTGCCTCGTGAACAGCGAACATTTTTTTGCTGTATTTTTGCTGGTGACGAGAAATGGTTTCTTTATGCTAACATAAGAAAAATAAACAAATCTTTGAGCCCAAACAAAGCAGCAACTCCCTGTGCAAAGACCTGCCCCCATCCACGAAAGATAAAATTAAGCATCTGGTGGAACAGCGACTATATGGTGTACTAAGAATTGCTAACCATGACTGCTGACATTTGTTGTCAACAACTGAGCAGTCTTGCAGACGCATTCAAAAACAACAACCAGGAATACTACGTGAAGTGATGTAACTCCACGACAACGCCTGGTCGCATTCTGCTAGACCGATAAAAACATATGCAGGGTTTGGTTGGGAAGTCATTCCACAACCACTTTATGCACCTTGAGCTTGCGCCCTCAGATTTTCACCTTTTCCGCTCTCTATCGAAAACCTTCAAGTAACTTCCTTTCCGCATAAAAACTAACTCTGAACGTGACTCGATGAGTTCTTCGCCTCAAAACCCCGTGATTTCTACAGTCGCGAAATTGAAAAGTTGCCCCAGCGTTGACAGACTGTTGTAAATAGCGAAGCAGAATATATTATTGATGACTAAACTCTCTGTTATGCGTATGTTGTGTTCATCAAACTCGAACTTAATCACCAAACTAATGTAACAGGAAAGAGGACTAAATTAAATCCCATGATAATCGCAATTTTCAGCATGGTAGCTAATAAGTCCTGAAATGTTCTAATAGCTGACTGCCTGGGGCCAGGGCACAGGGATCGCAACTACACACGACTGCTTAAACTGCAACGTCCTGTACTGGTGCCTAAATGTACTGGGTTTTGTAGCATCTATCCTGAAAGAGGAAAAATTATACTGAAAAGTATACTACAGAAAAGGACAGAATTCCAGTTACAAAGACGGGACAGTGTACTGAAATCTGATTTGATTCTTTAATTAAAATAAATTTTGTTTTAAATAAAGGCGCACAGCCTTGCTACGAATGCGTGGCACCAGGCGCCTTAAGGTGTTACATGCGAAATGTTTACGTGATCCATCGAAAAGCTAAATATCTCTGGGCGTCTTTGATAAATTTAAGCATGAGAAAATATTATTATTCGTGGATGTCGCGTGCATGTGGCGAAATATTGCTGGCTCTTCGTAAGGAAATTTAAATTATTTATTATTTTTACCTCAAAATATTGTCTTTGAAATGATAAGCGATCGCCGTGAAGCGGCCTATTTGAATCCCTGAACTGATTAGCCCACAAATTACGATATATGCTGAAAATGCCTTAAAGTTACTAATATATTCGTATAAGACTCGTTAAAGAGAAATTATTTATACACTCTCAGGCGTTTAAGCTTCAGAGAAGCTGTGGAAATATGAAATGTTACGGCCGGTAATGGCAGCCAACAATGACTTTTATTAGCGCGATCTTTCCACACTGCTGCAGTCACTGAAAATTAGAAAAGTTAGTATTTCCTGGATGGGAAAGGACTGTCTACTTAATGAAACAGTAATAACAACTTCTCTAACATATTTTAATAATTATTACATTTTTACAGACTTACACTGTATAATGGCTGACCGTTGCGTGCATTCCAGAAAAAAGATTCGTAACAGTGAAGACTTTGTCCAAGTACAAAGATTAAAAAATAAAATCTTTTCATTGTAATTAGACAGAAAAAAGTTTCTTTATTAATATATAATTTCTATACCGTTCATATGACATTATTCCTAAATTAATTTGTTTCGTTTTTCCTTATGTTTACCTCTATCAAAGTGTATCATATAGTCAGAAATTTTTCAGAAAATAAAAATGTTCACTTCGTTTAACGTAATCAAGTATCGGTAGATTCACATGGAACTTTCTTTCCAAAGAATAAATAATGTCACTTTCACGCAGATACCACAGTAGATACTTCTCACACTAAAATAAAATACTGTTTAGCGGGCAAACTCTAAACACTATCACTTCAGATAATAAATTTCATTGATCACCACGTACAAGTGAGAAAAATAGTCGTCTCTCAACTCTTCATATATCATGAATCAATATCTGCAGTGGCTGTGCACTGAAATTCCCTATCTCCTTAAAACGTTAAGTTACAATCTCAGTCAGTAGTATATGATTCTTTACGTGACGCAGTAATCTTGACACTATGAAATGCAAGCATGAACTGAGCATATATTATGCCATCTCATTTCTTCAGCGAGGGTAGTTGGGCGCTCCCTGGCTGCCGCCGTATTACGGCATCACCATCTTAGAGCACGCTACCTACGACCAATTACTGTAGGTCTGCCGGCCGAAGGACAGAGTTCTGCAGCATCTTCATACATATAAGCATAATCATAAGTCGTTGTGCTCATTTCCGAACGTCGTGACCCCATGAACCAAGCGTCTCCGTCCTCGACGGTTACCAGCTTCTCTTACAGCCTGCTGAAAAGGTAGGCCACAGATCTTCCCATTTTGATTAATCCACCAGCTCGCTGCCCCTCCCTCGGTCTCCTCCCTCGGTCTCCTCCCTCGGTCTCCTCCCTCGGTCTCCTCCCTCGGTCTCCTCCCTCGGTCTTGCCTTCCATGATTATGTCTCTAGATTTTCTACATGTCTGCTCTCAATTAGGCCAAAGAACTGGTGAATTTTGTTGTTGAGACGAGAAGACATGCACGAGAAGATAATGAGTTGCTCAATAATGGACACATTTGTTCTTCTTACAGTCCAGTGTATGCGCAGCGTCCGCTGCCAGCACCAAAGGTGAAATGCATATATGTGGCGTTTGTCTCTGGTTTTAAGGATCAGTGTTTCGCAACCATTAAGAAGACGGAAAATGCAACTGTTTCAACAAGTCGGACTTTTGTGGTATACGTTTTTGCTCTAATTTGCCAGATATTAATGAGTTTCATAGCCACTCGCCCTAGCGTTATCCCCCTTCTTATCTTCACAGCTTCCCGTGTCACTGGTGGTTGACCCAAGATAGATGAAAGAATGCACAGCTTCCAGTTCCTTTAATCGATCTAAGAGATGTACCCGTATCCTTCGATCAGTTATCATGAATTTGGACTTCTGAGGTTGAGTTCCAATCCATATGACAAAATAATGTCTTTTACTTTTGTTGATAGCTTAGCAAGTTCATATTCGCTGCTGGCTAAAAGCACTGTGTCATCAACAAACGAAAGTTTCACTCTGCAGCGGAGTGTGCGCTCCTACGAAACTTATTGGTAGATTAAAACTGTGTCCTGGACTTAGACTCGAACTCGGAACCTTTGTCTGTCGTGCGCAAGTACTTCAGGAGTGTTTGTCTTGCAAGTTTCGCAGGAGGGCTTCTGCGAAGTTTGGAAGGTAGGAGACGAGATACTGGTGGAAATAGAGCTGTGGGGATGGGTCGTGAGTCTTGCTTGGGTAGCTTAGTGGGTGAGAAATTTCCCGTGAAAGGCGAAGCACCTGAGTTAGAGTCTCGATCCGGTACATTGTTTTAATCAGCCAAGAAGTTTCAAATAGTAGGTCGTTAGTACTTCTACCACCAAATGATATGCATTTTGTCCAACAATCAAGAACATATCTGAGGACATTTTAGCCGGCCGCCGTGGTCGAACGGTTCTAGGCGCTTCAGTCCGGAACCACGCGGCTGCTACAGTCGCAGGTTCGAGTTCGGCCTCGGGCATGGATGTGTGTGATGTCCTCAGGTTAGTTAGGTTTAAGTAGTTCTACGCCTAGGGGACTGATGGCCTCAGATGTTACAGCCTTTTCTTTTATTTTTTTAAATTTTTTTAGGACATTTTCTGTATATATGTTGTACAATTAGCGGGATAGAACACACCACCTTTTGATACACTCAAGAAATCAGATGTGCCATCAATTATCTACACGGGGGGGGGGGGGGGGGGGTGATCACTGTATAGACTTCGGATTAGTGTTGTCAAGTATGGTGGAACACGGAACTCTGTAAAAACCTGCCACAATTTTTCCCAGACAACACAGTCAAAGGCTTTCATATATACAGGGAAGCAGATGAAGACAGGAACACAGAACTCTCGTGACTTCTTGATTATTTGTCGGATGTTGAGAATCTGTTCACGAGTTCCTTTCCTTTCAACAAAACCTGCTTGTTCTGTAGATAGGTGAGGCTGAATGTACAGCTTCAAACGCTGTAGAGCAAAATTTTGCTTTGAGGGACTTGAGAGCGGTAGTTCGGTAGGTGGAGCAGTTCCTGATTCCCCCTTTTTTGTGCAGGGGGATGGTGCGAGACTTTTACCAGTCTTCTGGCCACTCCCCAGTTTCGCACGTTCTTGTACGCATTGAATGCAGCACACAAGCGCCTCCCTGTCCCATTTTCTTGATCGTCCTGTTAGATATACTGTCTAGATCAGGAAATCTATAGCTCTCCAGATGTTGTATTGCGTTTTCTATTTCGCTGCGTAAAATCTTAGTTTTCAGTGTAAGCTGCTCAACTGCTTGACATTCATCATTGTTGTTAACCTCGGAATTCAGAAATACACAGTATTGTTCTCACCTCGCAACAGCATCTTCCTTGTCTCCGATAGAATTGCCATTCTCATCGTTTACCAGCCACTGTACATAAAATTCCCCACACCGTCATACCGGTGACCTCACAGTGGTAATATTGCACAAAAGCCCTGATTACTAAACCACGCACTCGTGAATTAAAATAAATCTTAGCTGGCTGCATAGGGGATCCCTTACACTTCAACGCTATCGGGTGTCAGATCTGCACCCGCAAACCACAGTCTCGTAATTTCCGGAATTGCGTGCTCTGTGGTAGAGGTCCGGTGCCACATACCCACGGAAACCGACCAAGAACCAACCGAATCCACGCCACGCAGAATCACTGCTGTATTGTTTCGAAGGTGGACCGACACGCTGTTAAGCAAGTTACGATATGTTGACTCATCAGTGTAGCTTCAAATAATAATGAGTTGCTGCAATGTAGCAGCCACGTTATTTAATAGCTAAATGTAAATTAGAATCTTGATTTTTATCTACTTTATAGGTTAAGAAACCGAAAAGTATCTACTCGTTTACACGATATTAGCAAAATGCAATTTGCCTGGAACGCAAACTAACAGCGAAACATTGGCGAATCGCGTCGTATAGCATACTTCGGACATTTGATATTCCGATCAGGCGGGATCTGAGGGATTCTGTCGTTTACAGCGAACGGGTTTGTGACTGGTCTGTTCAGTTTCCTTATGAGTTTTAGAGACCGATGAACAATCTAAATTTCCAGACACTGGTGGACCTATGATCATTATTCACTAAGAAACTAATAACATAGTATCTAAATAAAGTGTGCAGCAGGAAATCTATATACATGTCCCACACACTAAGCAGCTCAAGTACTGCACACTTATCGTTAAGATCAGAAAGCGTTAATTACAGGGAGCACAGCAAAGCGTTGCAACAAGTTGTTTTTTTCCATAGTTTGTGTATTTTCCTTCTACTGTATTTGTTGATTTATGTGACAATATTAGTCATAATATCCTGCCTTACGTCTAACGAGGCATTCCATACATTTTACGTAATTTTAATTAAAATAGACGTGTTGAATTAAGTTTTAAATTGAGTACGAAATACAAGACGTAGAAACAATTAAGATAGGAATAAGGAAAACAGTAACTGGTAATAGCTCCAGCAGAAAACGACATAGTTGAATTTTTTTGTAGAGCAGAATAATTAATGAAATTTTTCAGATACGAAGAATTTCACTCTGAACCGTAGTAGCGTGAATGTGACAGGAGAGAGCGGCGGGAGACGGAGAAAAAGAGGCACGTGGTGGAGGACACGTAATAATGAGACTAAAAATAAACGATGCATGTGAGTGATAAGTGAAAAGATAGTAGCAGACCTAGGAGTGAGCTTTCCTTCATTGTTTGACAGCAAGAAATAGCCGCTTGTGTTAGTTTATAAACAACCGATGACAATATTTCAGAAAGAAGTCTCAGTTTTTGTTAAATACAACAGCTATTGGGCTGTGCTCAGAGTTCAAGTTGGCTTGTTCCAGAGGCGGAGATGGCTTGCCAATGTTTTTGTTTTGTGAGTGGGTACAGATGGGTGCTAGATAAGTAAGACCTTTTTTTTTGCTATTCTGTACGGCTGTAAGTTCTCATGACGTTAGATACAATACATAGATATAATGCTAGTAAATTTACAGCTCTCCTTGCATATACTAAGTGCCTACCTACAGTTTGGCTGCATTGGAAGTATACTTATTCTCGAGTCGGGTGCACATATTACACAATTTTTGTTTGGTGTGTTTTAACAATCAGGTGTATTCTGTGTTGCCCTAAACTGTCCGACTTCATTTTAGGCTGAACATTAAAATACACGTTTCTTTGTTTGGTCTTAACAACTGCTAGCACGGTATGGCTCCATCTTGCTAGTGTAGCTTTGTAAAGCTCCCGTTGTCGTCGATTTGTTAAGAGGTATACATACGATTCAGTTTTTGTTTGGGGGGGGGGGGGGCTGCAGACATAAGCGATGCAATACTGTCAACTGTTCTGGAATTTTGCTGATCTTGCCTTTCGAATACAATATTCTTGCTTTTTCAAGAGGTCCGTTTAATTCCCGTTACGTTCGCAGGAAGAAGTTCTCAGACTTGAATATCTGGATATAGATGTCCGTATATTAGGTTCACCATTTCTCACTCCTTTGACTCGCATTTTCTATCTTCAAACACTGGGTGCAGCAGTGGCGCAAGACGATGCAGCCAATTGACTTGAGTAGTCTTCAAGGAAGAAAAACAAGAGTTTCTAGTCATGTCGACAACTAGGCTACTGGAAACGCAGTGAAAGTTCTTACTGCAAAAAGACGTGTAAGGAAAACTGTTGTGTCCTTTTCAAAAGAACCAACCACGAATTCAGCGATGCAGGGAACAATGGTAAACCTAAATCGTCGGACGCGATTTCTAACATTCTGCGTGGTGTCTGTTTGTTCTAAGTCGTGTCTCCCTACTACATCCGCGCAACGACGCTCTGAACGTGTTTTCTAGGGAATTGACTAGTTTGAACCTGGGACCTGTTGCTGCTAAGGAGACGCCAAACCACACATGACATGTAGAGTTCAGAAAAGTTCAGTGAGACTAGCGATGATATAATCAAATACTTAATGATTTCAGCGTCAGCTCTACTGCACTCCCCGTAAAAGAATCTTAATACTAACTAAATTTAGTGGAAGGGGTTCAAGGCTTTCCTATTTTTAGTTAGGTGGTAAAATAACGTCGAAAAAGCAATTAAGTTTAAAATTGGAAATTTTATTCTACTCACAAAAAATTGTTTATAAATTGCACTATTGATAAAAGGAAATATTTTAATACAGGATGATAAAAACCAACTGCGTTCAACAAAAATGTGAACGAATATTCCCTGAATGGGTTTCCAAGTTCTACAATGAATCGAAGGATGAGCTATGCCATATCACATCTATAATCTAGATTTAAGTTAATTTTCATAAAAGAGAAAACTATCAAAATGGTCTACAGTGACCCTCAACTATCTTTAATTACTTATGTAACTTGTCGTAAATTACAGTGGCTGATGTGGCTTCTCAATAATTATATAACAGAAAAATCATCGCGTTTCAGATTTTAACTTCTAGTAGCAAATGTGAATACCACGAAGTTTAATTGACCATCGACACTAGTATTATGTAAAAAAGGGGGGTGTAACAGATGAGACTTCTGCAGTTCTGAGTGAAGCTTTATGCACTGTTATGCGGCATCGCGTGCATTCATTACCTTGTCGTTGGTTAGGCAGCATCAGGGGGAGGTGGGCGGCACAGCTCCACACCTTGCCGTCTTGGAAGCAACTCTCTCTCTAACCTCTCCTTACAACAATTTACCAAAGTTGGTTTTAAAAAAGGTATCTGGCTGTGTTTTCAACTGACCAATCAGGGTCTCAATGTTAACCTTAAGCTCCACCTACAAAAATTCTGTCTATCCAATGAGAAACGTTATACTTTTCGTGGTGGAGCAATGTTTTTGACGTTTGCAACGTAACAGAGATGCGTATAGTCTTACACTAAAACTTTCAGCTTTTGTGGTCCTTTTAGTGTTATCGTAAGATCTATACTGTTCTTCTGGAGGCTCTATCTTTTAACATGGGCTGGGGGGTGGTCATGGCGGTCGGCTGGCGACGTGGGTGTCCATCCCTTATCGTAGAGCCTCCTAGCCTACACGACTCTGCTCTCGGCTTCTGTTCTCGTTTCTTCCCTCAGAACTGCGTCTGTTTCACGGTGGGAAGGTATGACATGTATTTAGGCGTTCTTGTGTTAGTCTGTGGTATTCCATTTGCTCACTCGTTGATCGTATTACTTTGGTTATTTAACGTCAGGATTTATTTGGAGCTGTGTGACATACTGCCGGTTTTGCTATCATGTCAGGGTTTGGCATGGAAGGTGTTGGATTTACCTGACACCTTACATATCACCACCCTTCGAACTTAATTTTTGCACTGAAGTTAGGCAATGATCGAATCGTTGTCTACGTCAGTCAAAAATTATTCCTTTATCTAAATCTTGTTGCCTACTGTTCAGCCAGGTTAATCTAGTTCTATGCTAGTTTTTATTACTAATTTATATTTCTATATTCTTCCACGTTATTCTCAAAAATATGTTTATATAAACAATAGAAGAATATTTTTATGTTTTATCATTATTAATTTTTAATTATTTTC
This sequence comes from Schistocerca piceifrons, assembly GCF_021461385.2. Lineage (NCBI taxonomy): Eukaryota > Metazoa > Arthropoda > Insecta > Orthoptera > Acrididae > Schistocerca > Schistocerca piceifrons. Next base: position 314,931,212 of record NC_060142.1, on the reverse strand, counting down.
TTTGTTTATTTAAGTGTGAAGTTTTTTTAAAAAAAGTTTGTTGTCGAAAGTGAGGAGTCTTTCACATCGATTTTCTTAGAAATATTTTTTTATAAATTTAGTAATTATGTAAAATCTATTCCTAACACATTTTCTAAATATCATATACAAGTAAAGTGTTTTTGTTTCTAGACACTCATTTCAACGTTGTTACACTAAAAAATGAGAATTATTTCCAAGAATTGCTTTGACAAAGAAATATACATACACAAGTATTGAGATATTATCCTAACAAATGGTACAAATGTTAAAAAAGGGAAAACATTCAACAAGATAATTTTTTATTCTTTGTTTTTATAAGGAGAAAATAAGTAAAATATAGTTATTCTTTTATTTTTATGAGGAGAAAATAAGTGGCATACATTTTTAGTGTTTATTATGCCTTACTTTTGTTCTTTGTATGCTGTCCATTTCAAAACTAATGCCATATTTTTATCGATTGTCTATTTTTACTTAAGTCCATAGTCAATGACTGTTATTTTGTAGTTTATTGGTTGTCTGGTGTGCTTTACTTATTTAGTTTTTCACATGTGTCTTCTGCACAATTCCGACATCACATGCTTCCACACATTTTCATTATCCTATGAATGTTTATGCATGAGGTTGATGAATGTTTTTGCACGAAGTTGATGGACTAGAGCGAGATGGATATGGGCAAGTATTTGATGTACAGCCTCTTTCGTCATTCCTTGTTGGTTTTGCAACTGTGTGTTGCTGTTGTGGAGGTCCCATAATGGAATGGAGCTGTGAGTGCAGAATTTCGTGGTTTACTGGCTATGTATGTGTGAAAGTCATCGTTATGTGTCGCTGAAAGCGGTCGTTTTTCGTTGTAATACTTCGTAGACGACTAGTTTACAATAGGATAGGGATTTTGGAAGGTATGTCGTCTATTCTTCACCCATCTTCTTTCTTGGTCTCGTTGTTTCGATTCTTCAACTTCTGTTCTTCCTGCTTTTTCTCTGCTTCTTACTTGATTCTTGGTTCTTCTCTGGGCAGGATATGGGAATATTTATTGATAACTAGTCACTTTGAAGTTCTCCTCTTAGTAACAGTTTGATAAATCGTTTGGACGTCTCATTTCTAATTTGTGGAAGTTTTCTTCAGTTTCGTGCATCAGCGTGCTGTTTAATAGCAGTAGTGTGACTTTTACACATATTTTTTGCCAGTGGTGGCTTGCCCAAGCAGTCTTCTCGTTGGGCCGTTTTTTGCTCGCTCCACTGAGTCGGGGCATCCCGGGACTTTTCTGGCTTTCCATGTCATGTCATGTCCCAGCAGGGTTCGCCTTAGCTGTAGATTTTCTGCCGACTTCGGATACAAGTGACCTTTGTTGGTCTCGCTGTCCTTTCCCTTCTCTCGACGCTTCTGGCTTGTAGGAATCGTGTCTTGCTAATTACGTCCTTTTCTTTCTTGATACTTCTCTCATTGCAACTTGTGGGTCGCTGCATTTGCTTCTTGCTGGAGTTTTTACAATGGTTCTTACAAAAAGTTTTACATATCATCTAACATATGTACAGTACCTACATTGTTTTACGCCTTTTTAAAAAGCTTTACAAATTTCGGTGCCCTTTCCATGTTACAATTCTAAGATACAGTGAATCTTAACTTCTACAAGAATCCTCAAATTCGTTTTTTTTTATTTTTGTGTCTTGTTGTGGTGTATAGCATTTTAGTATTTCATGCTGTTAGACTATCTACACTTTATCCTTTCACCTTAATCTATGCTACTATTGGTGTTATTTTGTTTTTGTTTTTATTGAAACTGCTTTCTTTTTCCCACCTTCCTCTCTCTTCATTTTTCTTTCTCCTGATGGTCTTATCTGCAACATAAACTTGAAATATTGTGCTGTTTTACTTCAAACTTGTACTGAAAGTGTTTAATACTGCCAGTCTTAGGTAGAAATACCTCTTCTTTATCTCGTAAAATACCCTCTAATTCTCTTTTACTGTGTTCCGAAATACCTTGAACTTCTTGCAATTTTTCGTCGATTTCAATATGGACTTCTAACATGGCCTTTTTGTGCATACCATTCTAATTCTTCATCCTCCTTATCCCACTTCATTTTTAATTGTTTGTTTATAACTGGTATTTCTTCTAATTTTAGCTTTTGCTCAAAGAGAAGTGTGACATTCCCGAATGTTACGCTACCTTTCCCCATATCTATTATCGCTCATCTCTCATTTAAAAATCTGCACCTATAATCAAATCTACAATTAGTTTAGGTATAATCACGAAGTTGGCTTCGATCTTTTGACCTTAGCACGAAAGAGTTAACCTTGTTTGTCTCGTAACTTCCACAGCATTGTTTCTAATAGAACTTCTCACTTTAATCTTACATGTTTTCAGAAGTGGCCAGTCCTCATTGGCATTACACTGCATGAATATATTTTCTGAGATCGCGGTCAGTTCACTTTCGCTATCAATTACAATATTGACTGGGATGTGTTTTACCATGGCCTTCACAATTGGTTGAATTTGAAAGGGTTGGTTCTGTTCTTCTTCCATCAACGAATCTTCCACTGAATCATACATGAGTCTTTTCAGGACTTTCCCCTGTGAATTCGAACTTTCTGTAGGATAAGCTTCGACTGCTACTTCTCTCTCTTTTATTTCCTCTTCTCTATTTCTTCCTTCATTTACACTTTCTACAACATCCTCTACTTTTTCCTCATCTTTGTCTATCTTCTCCTTCTTCATCGCTACTTCCACATAATCGCATCTAAATGCTCTAATTATCGCTTCTTAACTTTCTTCATTATATACGTTGGGTTGTGTGCCCACTAGTAACTTATTTTCAACTTCTGTCGACTGCGCATTATCCTCATTGAATTCGCTTTCCCTGGTTTCCATCTCAAATAGCTCTGCAATACTCATTACTTTATCCTTTCCTCCTACATTCGTTGTGCATGCTTCTGGTATTTCATGTTCCTCATCAGTATTCTCCCAATTAATTTCGTCCCAACATGATATTGTTATTTTCCTGTCTTCGTTTTCATCTGGTCCCTGCGATTTTGTTTCCTCCTTCTTCTCTTCTCGTGATAAGGTATTTACTTTCTAAAATGGTTGAAATGGCTCTGAGCACTATGGGACTCAACTGCTGAGGTCATTAGTCCCCTAGAACTTAGAACTAGTTAAACCTAACTAACCTAAGGACATCACAAACATCCATGCCCGAGGCAGGATTCGAACCTGCGACCGTAGCGGTCTTGCGGTTCCAGACCGCAGCGCCTTTAACCGCACGGCCACTTCGGCCGGCTATTTACTTTCTGTTCAAGGTGCTGTAATTATCCTGGGTCGGTGCGTCATTCTCTTTGGCTTGGGCGCTTAGCTGTCAATTCGAATGTTTTTCGGGGTTTGGTGGTCTTACCTCCACCTCTTCTATCTGTATTTTCTTTTCTTGCTCCGCTTGGTGATATTGGATTCTTTGTTGATAATTTGTCGGTCTATTGGTTCTCCAATGCCCGTTCCGGTTGTTATTGTTCCCTCTGTAATAGTTGTTGCCGTTCCTGGGTGAATTATAGTTATTGCCATATTCTCTTCTAAATCCATAACCGTTTCTTCGTTGAAATCTGTTGTCGTTTCTTGGTGCGAAGTTATCACGTGGTTCGTAATTATTGTTTCTTTTTACTGTGTCTTGTGGATTCCACTGCTTTTTGCTTTCGTTTTTACGTGCGTTTCGTCTTTTTCTTGTGTCATCTTCCGAAAATATAAACTCTAGTTCCCTTAGAATTCTTTTACATGCTTCGACGTCATTGCCTCCGCGACCTACTAATGATTGCTGGTATCTCAATGGTAACTTCATCGCACATAATTTAATCAACTCTCCATCACTGTATGGTAAATCTAAGCTTTGATTTTTCTTTGCCATTACTTCGAAAAATTTCACGGGACTCTTCTCTGCTGAGTTTTCAAAATATGGGTTCTGTAATAATTCGTACTTCACTCTGTTCTGTGCTTCGCTTGAGCAATATCATGAGAGAAACTTCTCTCTGAAATCTTCGTACGATCGGCATGTCCCTGCAACATTCTGCATGGTTTCTGCGACTGTTCCTGACATGTGTGCACATATAAAGTCTAATTTGTGTGCTAGCGTCCACTGTTCTGGTAATCCTACTCGGAAATGATCAATGAAAGTTCGTGGATGTAATGAGTTTCCTTCTCGAAAGTGTTGAAATTTTCTGACTGTGAGGAAATGATCGTTGTCGTACTTCGTCATAGTTCCATATGAAATTCGCGATTCTTCGCCACTTTTGTTTCTGATCATTTCTCCCGTCGTTCTTTCCGGTTGTGGTAGATCCATTGGATATTGTCCACTGTAACTTTCGCTTACCCTTGCGTAATATCGTTGGAGTGGTACGCAATAATTTTCTTCCATCGGTTGTGAACGTGTAGCTGAATGCATTGGACAGTACTCTTCGCGACCTGGCTTTCCATTGTCACGTATTGGTTCGGTATCTTCTGGCTAACCTTGCCGCTTCATTGCACTGTCCAGACTGTCTTGAAACATACATTTGTGGTTCTGCTTGTGTTTGTGGTGCCGTTTGTTCATCAAGAATTTCGAAACGTGTTTGTTGCTGTGCAGACTGTCTGATTTCACGTATGTTACTTTCCACCTGAGATTGGAATCGCAAATGCGTAATATCTTCGTTAATTGCTTGTTTTTCCGGTGCTGTTGCAGATATGGATGTGGTTGCAGACTCAGTGCTTGTTCGATCCTGTTCACTATGCTCTTCAATAGTTTGCAACAACTCTGTTCGCAATTTCTGAAATTGTTGCTTCGTTTGCGCTTCTATTTTGACTATGCGATTATCATATGTTTTCAGCGCTGCTTTTGTGATACGTTTGTGTAACACACTGTTTTCAACAATTTCAAGCGCTGCACCTGCTGCTTGTCTAGTAATTACGTTTATCTGTTTCTTTAGTTTCTTGACTTCTCCCTGGGTGTTGTTACGTAATGTTTTGATCTCGTCCTGAATGTCACTACGCAATGTTTGTACGTCCGCTTGTACCTTGTCAATGTCTGTTCTCAATTGATTGTAACCTGTTATTAAGTTTCCTATCACTTCTCGAGATTCTTTTGCCTCGTCTTCAATATGACTTAGGTGTAACTGAATTTTTTTCTTTTGTTCTTTAATCTCACGCATTTGTCGCGTGGTTTCTGCAATTTGTTTCGTCGTTTCTGCATTCTGAATTTTAATTTGGTTCGCAATTTCTTTATTTTGTATTGTCATGGTTTCCGTCATTTGTTGTAATAATTCTGCCAGATTGGTGGGTCCTATTGGGTTTTCTTCCGACGTCCTACGCTCTGTACTGTAGCCCAAGTGTTGGTTTGCAACCGATTGCATTGAACTGTGCGGTGACACGTTTCTGCTCGAATTCCTTGTACTCTGTGGTAAGGGAGCTCTGATTACTTGTACTATGGGTTATACATATTCAAGATGCAACTTAGAATCCTCAACGACTGTCTCTCTACTTTCCTGCTCCTCTGTCGTATGCTGACCTACGTTTTCTATGCCTTGGCGTACATTATCCTCGTTATGGTGTCCCATTTCTCGCGATACTGCAACGTCTGTTGTACTGTCCTCTATTCTCTGCCCATCTTCATGCTGGGTCTCTACCTCAATTCGGTCAATGTCTCGATCTGCCATTGCTAATCTTTCTGAATCCCTTATTTTCTGTTTTAAAAGCAATTCACGCGCCCTACCTTGCGTCAACATGCGCTCACACGATCTCACGCGTTTCATAAACTTTTTGTTCACACGACTTGACACTTATTATACCCAAGACTGACAATCCATTCACTTACTTGTTGGGTCAGAATCAACTTGTCAACGATGTATCCGCCACCTGTGCTCTTGCATTGGAGAGAAAACTTAATTATAACAATATTAAAATTCATAACTTAATTATGCTATTTTCTCTGCTAGAATGTCTCACTTTCTATTGAATACTTTCTTACTATCTATCGCTGCAGCTGCTGTCTTCAACTATTTACGTCTTTCAAAAAAAAATTTTTTCTTACAAACATTTTTTAACAGGGTATTTTTCTGACCTAGTTGGGCATGTGGTCGACCTTCAATCATGGTAGTTTACTATCCTGGCAGGGTCGCCACTCTCTACTATTCTGTGTGCTGTCTGCTTGTTCTAAGTCGTGTCTCCCTACTACTTTCACGCAACGACGCTCTGAGCGTGTTTTTTAGGAAATTGACTAGCTTGAACCTGGGACCTGTTGCTGCTAAGGAGACGCCAGACCACACATGACATGTAGAGTTCACAAGAGTTCAGTGAGACTAGCGATGATATAATCAAATACTTAATGATTTCAGCGTCAGCTCTACTGCACTCCCTGTAAAAGAATCTTAATACTAACTAAATTTAGTGGAAGGGGCTCAAGGCTTTCCTATTTTTAGTTAGGTGCTAAAATAACGTCGAAAAAGCAATTAAGTTGACCATTGGAAATTTTTTTCTACTCATAAAACATTGTTTATAAATTTCACTATTGATAAAAGGAAATATTTTAATACAGGAAGATAAAAATCAACTGTGTTCAACAAAAATGTGAACGAATATTCCCTGAATGGGTTTCCAAGTTCTACAAAGGATCGAAGGATGAGCTATGCCATATCACATCTATAATCTAGATTTAAGTTAATTTTCATAAAAGAGAAAACTATCAAAATGGTCTACAGTGACCCTCAACTATCTTTAATTACTTATGTAACTTGTCGTAAATTACAGTGGCTGATGTGGCTTCTCAATAATTATATAACAGAAAAATCATCGCGTTTCAGATTTTAACTTCTAGTAGCAAATGTGAATACCACGAAGTTTAATTGACCATCGACACTAGTGTTACGTAAAAAAGGGAGTGTAACAGATGAGACTTCTGCAGTTCTGAGTGAAGCTTTATGCGCTGTTAGGGCATTGCGTGCGTTCATTACCTTGTCATTGGTTAGGCAGCGTCAGGGGGTGGCGGGCAGCGTAGCTTCACACCACGCCGTCTCGGAAGCAACTCTCTCTAACCTCTCCTTACTACAATTTACCGAAGTTGGTTTAAAAAAAAAAGGTATCTGGCTGTGTTTTCAACCGACCAATCAGGGTCTCAATGTTAACCTTAAGCTCCACCTACAAAAATTCTGTCTATCCAATGAGAAACGTTATACTTTTCGTGGTGGAGCAATGTTTTTGACGTTTGCAACGTAACAGAGATGCGTATAGTCTTACACTAAAACTTTCAGCTTTTGTGGTCCTTTTAGTGTTATCGTAAGATCTATACTGTTCTTCTGGAGGCTCTATCTTTTAACACGGGCTGTGGGGGTGGTCCTGGCGGTCGGATGGCGACGTGGGTGTCCGTCCTTTATCGTAGGGTCTCCTAGCCTTCACGACTCTGCTCCCGGCTTCTGTTCTCGTTTCTTCCCTCGGAACTGCGTCTGTTTCACGATGGGAAGGTATGACATGCATTTAGACGTTCTTGTGTTAGTCTGTGGTATTCCATTTGCTCACTCGTTGATCGTATTACTTTGGTTAATTTAATGTTAGGATTTATTCGGAGCTGTGTGACATACTGCCGGATTTGCTATCATGTCAGTGTTTTCATGGAAGCCGGCCGTGGTGGCCGTGCGGTTCTAAGCGCTGCAGTCCGGAACCGCGGGACTCCTACGGTCGCAGGTTCGAATCCTGCCTCGGGCATGGATGTGTATGATGTCCTTAGGTTAGTTAGGTTTAAGTAGTTCTAAGTTCTAGGGGACTGATGACCTAAGATGTAAAGTCCCATGGTGCTCAGAGCCATTTGAACCAATTTTTCATGGAAGGTGTTGGATTTACCTGACTCCTTACAGATTCAAACCATGATTCTCCTGAAAGAGAGTCAAATCACAAAGCCACGTCAGTGCTGGAAAAACTCTTACGTTATTTGATTTTCAAACAGCTGAGCAAAACTGAACGTACTCAGACAGTTCTATCTTTACGTATTCTGATCACCACTAAAGTGACACAAAATATTTTTGGCGCAACGCAGTCTGACTTTCAATGATCCCTACAAAAGAATGGCCCTGAATAACAATAACCTATACCTTCATAAATCACTTACCTCACAAAAATCTTAGTCACTCCAACTACTGCAATGCAGCGAGCGCCAATCCTGACAGCTAAATAAGAGATTCTAACTACTGAAGGCACTAACACAGTTAGAAAATGAAAGATTTTGACGGAGTACAAACATTGTATCTACCTTAATAGTGTTTAAAAGTCATTATATATATATGACATCCAGTCTTAAAAATTTCCTTTTTCTGACGGACACACGTCGAGATCGTCCGCTCATAGTGACCTCTCAAAATTTTGGTATCTCTCTCCCCCCACATCCATCACTGCTGGCGGCTCACCTCCTACGGCCCAACGCTACACTAGCGAATTTCTAACATGAGTCCAACCAGCCACAGACTGCACACAGCGCAGTCAGTGATTTTCATACAGAGCGCTAAGTGCCGTTACCAACATAAAACCTAAACAACCTACTTACAAAGCATCTTCAGCGACGAATTTTGGGTTATAGCTGATACAGATGGTTTGTGATTGGCTATCGCACACTATCATGTCTGCAATTTGATACTCATTACTTCCATATAGCGACTATTTTTTTTTTTCAAGTGAAAGTCATATATATTCATCCTCACAGTGTTGTATCTTAATAGTTTATGCTGTGGTAGTTTGTCAGGCGCTAAGGGGCAGTTTAGATTACTGTCTCCTGTTCCAGTTTCTGACCTCTGCGAGAAGGGAAAGGTAGACACGATGCTTGAAACTTCGGACGGTTCAAAGAGTAAAAAATTATCAATATACCGTAATATTACACGCAACTGAGGCCAGGACTACAAATGTTGAAGATTTTTCCTATACTTCGCACACACACTGATGACTTTCTTTTGCGAAGTATGACTGTTGCTTGATAAGTGTATTTTTGCGTTAAGAATCCCGTCGAGTTTAACGTCCAAATCCGACAAACGGCTCACCATTAAGTGTCATCTACCCTCAAGTCATGACACACTGCGGAGGGGTTTGGAATTTAATCCAGGCCCTTGGCGAAAGTCTGGTTCAAAATGGTTCAAATGGCTCTGAGCACTATGCAACTTAACTTATGAGGTCATCAGTCACCTAGAACTTAGAACTAATTAAACCTAACTAACCTAAGGACATCACACACATCCATGCCCGAGGCAGGATTCGAACCTGCGACGTTGCGGTCGCTCGGCTCCAGACTGTAGTGCCTAGAACCGCACGGCCACTCCCGCCGGCTGGCGAAAGTCTGGGTTTATCACAATGATAATCAAATGTACTATCTGCCCATAAGGTTACAGAAATGTTAAGATACAAGCGGCAAACGGAACAATCACGCCAACGCCTCACAAATAACAGCCAGCTCTGGAAATAAAATGTTCATACTACGTTGTTTATATTATTCGCCCAGAACCTGTACATACTGCGCTAGCTGCAACATAGAACATCACAAAACATACTTCGCACATCTCTCATACCACTTCCAGTTTCTCTCGAAAGAGTGAAGACAAAATTGTCTGTGTGCTTTTGCACGTGGTTTAGTCTTTCTGTTCTTACACTCACGCGAGATATGCAGTGGAAGAATAGAAACACTGCACCAAAAATGTCAAATACTCATTCTCTATACTTACTTGTCAAGTTTCAGAAAAAAATCTTTCTTCTAACCATTCCTCATGGATCAGTCTAATACTGGAATTGGAAACAGTAGACAGAAAGCAGAAATATCAAATTTCCTTTTTAAAAATGTATACGTGTCTGAGGATTTTTTATCACATCAACGCTCGATCAATGTACAGACGCAGAAATAAGTGATATTGATAGAAGTGCACCTGGTAGTGAAAGACTGCTCTAAGCGAACAAGACACAGAATTCCAATTAGACTTTAAACAGACCACACTGTGGAGTTAAGCCCTTTCGTAGTCAAATTTATAGAGACTCTTGCACAGCAAATAGTCCTGCTTGACTGTAAAAGAGGGCAGGTCACTCTTGTTTACAAAAAGGGTAAAAGTTCAGGTACACAGAATTACAGACCAACATTGCTGACACCTGTCTATTGCAGGATACTATAGCATACAATAGGGTGAAAGACTTCGAAATTCCTGGAGAAAAGCCATCGTCTCTCAAAGGTTCAGAATGACTTCAGGAAAAATCCCTCATATGAAACACTACTTTATTTATTCATAAAAGACATCTTGCGTAAAGCAAAGACAGTCTGGCTTTCGTGATTTTCTAAAAGCATAAGACAGTGAACTAAATCATCAACTAATAGCCACAGTCCGATCATACGCATTATCTTCAGATATTCGATTGTCTAACAAGGGAAGAGTGTGACTTTGAAAGTTCGGAACAGCACGAAAAGTGCTTACAATAAAAATCGCCTATCCCGAAAACTGTGGTATGAACCACTCGCATGCAAAACAGCGCGTCTTATCACGAGACAATTGAATGATCACCTGTTCAAGGCCTAAAAAGAGGAACTTCTGTTACATGAAGAAACAAAATATCGATATAATAGAGGACCAAAACCACAGATGTTTCAGTATCGTGACTTATTGCCATATGTCCGCAGCTCTTGGTCTTGCGGTAGCGTTCTCGCTTCCCGTCACGGGGTCTCGGGTTCGATTCCCGGCGGGGTCAGAAATTTTCCCTGGCTAGAGATGACAGGGTGGTGTTGTGTCGTCATCATCATCATCATCATCATTCATCCCTATTACGGTCGGAGGAAGGCAATGGCCAACCACCTCCGCTAGGACCTTGCCTAGTTGGTGGAGTGGGTCTCCCGCATCGTCTCCTACGCTCCTCGGAGTACGGGACCTCATCATCATTGGTATATTTAACTCTGCTTAAAATAATTGCGCTATTTGAACGACAGACTTTTACTACTGACCTGCTCAACTACTCAGTCTGCAAAATGCAGGTGCGGGATTTCAGTGAGGTGGCCAAAGCAAAGTGGAGCACAATACCCACATATGATTGAAGCCACTTTTCACGTTCAACATCACTTCTAGATTCAAGCAGACCAATATGAAATGTCTCACAAATCACATTTTCACACGAAGATACTGCCATGTCTGTGCCATAACGTGCCTGTTGCCATGCATATTGTAACATAGGCCTGTACTTCCCCGCAGAAAGTTTATTATATAGCAGAGATAAAGTCTAATAGTGAAATGACGATCGAGTAACGTTACTTGTAATTTCAGTTTTACAAAATCAATGGTCCTTCTCATGTAGAACTTAAATTACCTAAAGAAGTCCACATGGGAAGGTTGGTCCTATTATAGGAATTTTGTTTTTCGCGTTACCGAAGTTCCTCTCAGACCTTGAATAGTTGAGAATTAAACCCTCTCTCGCGGTAAGACTGTTTTTGCGATGAGCGATTTGTTTTTTTAAGCACATTTCGTACCGTTGCTGATAGTTCGCGGTCACACACTTCCCGTATATGTGAATTTCCGAATAATAGATGCCAGTTCGTTATAGTGGACGGCTAATGTTCAACGGAAACGAAAGGAACATCGACTGTGCCCAACGAAAATATTATTTTAGGCAACTGAACAGCCTTAATAGAGCGAGGCGAAACGTATGTGGCGAAACAAATATTTATTCAGTTCCATATAAAAGGTTCCAGCTTAAAAATCATTAACAGAAGATTAATAGCAACTGAAGAGTGACTTATCAATAGCTCACGTTATTGTTCCAGCGTTTGGCATCCTTATGAAGTATTCATTACAACAGATACCGAACGAATTCAGTGATAGGATTGTGACGTCAGGGATTTTCTCTGCCTCGTGATGACTGGGTGTTGTGTGATGTCCTTAGGTTAGTTAGGTTTAAGTAGTTCTAAGTTCTAGGGGACTGATGACCATAGATGTTAAGTCCCATAGTGCTCAGAGCCATTTTTAGGATTGTAACAAGCCAGTGTACACCACAAGGTAATGTAACAGAGCGGCTCGGGAAACTTAAATGATAATCTTTAGAGGAAAGACGACGTCGTTATCACGAAACCCTGGTCGGTACAATTAAAGAACTGGTATTCGAAGAGAACTCTGCTACAATTCTGCTGCCCTCATATTGTGATGCACACAAGGACGCGTGCAGTGATATATAGATCATAACTTTTTGCTGGCTCAGTAGGCAAAGTCAATAGGGCAGAAGATCACAAATATTGCTACGGAATACCCTCCGCCACGGACTGTGGGGTGGCTTGCGGAGTAAATATATGTGAATACAGCAAAGAGGCAAAGAAACTGGTACGCCTGCCCAATATCGTGTAGGGCCCCCACGAGCACGCATAAGTGCCGCAACACGACTTGGCATGGACTCGACTGATGTCTGAAGTAGCTCTGGAGGGAGCTGACATCATGAATCTGTCCATAAAGCCGTGAGAGTACGAGGGGTTGGAGATTTCTCCTGAACAGTGCGTTGCAAGGCATCCCAGATATGCTCAATAATGTTCATGCCTGGGGAGTTTGGTGTACTCCGGAAGTGTTCAAACACAGAAGTGTTCCTGGAGCCTCTCTGTAGCAGTTCTAGACGTGTGGGGTGCCGCATTGTTCTGCTGGAATTGCCCAAGCCCGTCGGAATGCACAAAGGATATGAATGGATTCAGGTCATCAGACAGGATGCTTCTGTATATATCACCTATCAGAGTCGTATCTAGACGTATCAGAGGTACCATATCACTCCATCTGAACACGCCTCACACCATTACAGAGCCTCCACCAGCTTTAACAGTCCCCTGCTGATATGCAGGGTCCATGGATTCATGAGGGTGTCTCCATACCCATGCACGTCGATCCGCTAGATACAGTTTGAGAAGAGACTCGTCCTATCAGGCGACATGTTTCCAGTCATCAACAGTCCAATGTCGGTGTTGACGGGCCCAGGTGAGGCGTAAAGCTTTGTGTCGTGCAGCGATCAAGGGCACTCGAGTGGGCCTTCGGCTCCGAAACTCCATATCGATGTATCGTTGAATGATTCGCACGCTCACACTTGTTGATGGCTCTGCATTGAAATCTGCAGCAATTTTCGCAAGGGTTGCACTTCTGTCATGTTGAACGGTTATTTTCAGTTGTCGCTGGTCCCGTTCTCGCAAGATCTTTTTCCGGCGGCAGCTATGTCGGAGATCTGATGTTTTACCGGATCCCTGATACTCATGGTACATTCGTGAAATGATACGGGAAAATCCCCATTTCATCTCTAACTCGGAGATGCTGTGTGCCATCGCTCGTGCGCTGACTATAACACTACGTTAAAACTCAGTTAAATCTTGATAACCTGACATTGTAGCAGCAGTAACTGATCTAACAACTGCGTTAAACACTTGTTGTCTTATATAGGCGTTGCCGTCCGCAGCGCTGTATTCTGCCTGTTTACATATCTCCGCATTTGATTACGCATGCCTATACCAGTTTCTTTGGCGCTTCAGCGTATAAGAGTAGAGGAGCTCAGGGCGTCACCATAGCACTTCCATACTGATTAACTCGCGCTGTTGTAACTGCAAAAGCTGAAAAAAGTACCCATGACGTCTGGTCACATGTTAACATCACTTCGTACATGTACATACCGTCACTCAGTATGTAAATGATTAGAGCTGCAAATCTCTGTGACAGGCATAACGGCCCATAGAGTGCAGTAATTTTGTGTGTGATTAGTGTTGTTACCAGGCCTGGCTGGCTATAAAAAAGCCGTAAACAGTGTTAGATGTGCAGTTATCACTGTAAAAGACACGGAGATGCCACGAAATCATTTGAGACAGCTTTACGGGCGCCTAACAGTTTGGAGTTGGTTTCATTATGGGTCCTCATGTGACCATCTGGTTGAATCGTGCAGTATCCAGATTTGGGGGGCATTCTGACGTGATATTGAGCCGGTGTTGGACTGCATGGGAACGGCAGGGCACTCGTACTCGTCATCAAGGTTCCGGCAGACTGCGTCTGACGGGCACAAAGGAGGATCGCCGTCTTGTGCGGCAATCAACCCCTTCACACCTGCACTTGCCATACGAGAAAAAGTAATGGACTGCTTGCAACATCATGTGCCATTCCACGCCATTAGTCTGAGATCGGTAGCAGTCGGACTACGGAATTACTGTCCCAAGCGTGGGCTGCCATTAACACAACAACACTAACTGCGGAGTTTGGAGTGGTGCCGTGACAGGAAAGCACGGACTCCTGATTAATGTCGTCGCATAGTGTTCACTGATTCTGCACTACCTCGGTGAAAATCGTCGGCCAGTATAGCGGCGACCTGAGAAGACATCACTTTCTTCCAGCGTTGTACAGGGGCCTAACGTTGTGACTTATGGCGTCATGGTGCTGGGAGCCATTGGGAATGGCTTCAAGTCACAGCCTTTAGTGATAGAGGGAACTCTGATAGTGCAGTTGTATATCGCACATGTCCTGCGTCCACATGTTACCTCTCATGCGACAGTACTGTGGTTCCATTTTTCAACTGGAAATGCTCCATCACACATGGCACGTGTCTATGAACTGCCTGCGTGATGAGGCACTCTTTTAGCCAGCAGGCTCCCCAGCTCTGTTCACTACAGGACGTGTGTGGGACTAAACGTCAACTTCCGTCCCAGTGACTTTGAGTCTCAAGCTGCCAAGTTATTTGTAAATTTGACTGCACAGGGTGAAGAAAAAAATGGCGCATTTCGAGGTCGGAATGCGAATCCTCATCCAGAACAAGACAAAAGTTTATCTAACAAAAACATATCGGGTGCATTTCGAAAACATGTGTGAAAACGAGGCGCTGGCACCAGAGTCGCATCGTGCGGTGCATCGGAATGTACAGAGATACGTGTATCAGCGACCATTACCATACTAGCCGTCGCAGCTCATTGAGTAAACTGCTGGGACATCAAACCCGCATTCACCTTGGAATTATTGTTCGAGTCCTCGTCAGTTTTTTTTTTTATTTTTAGACGTCTGTTCAAGTTCTCGTCGTTTATAAGAGGAACGTCATTTTGTCACATGACAATAGCCTATCACATGACAATGGGATCCATTAAACAGTGTATGTATGTCTACTAACCGCACAGTACATAACCATATCTGGTCCTGTCAAGTTTATGCAGGGCGGCCTCCCGGTGGAGTATACAGACGAGGAACACGTCGATATGCTTTTTGTGCTGGGTGCATCCGATAACCAAGCTCCTGCTGCTCCTCGTGCGTTTGTTGCACGGTACGTTCAAAGGCGTCATCCCGATAAGACTGTTTACCGTCGCCTGGAGCAACGCCTTCGGGAAACCAGTGATCTTCGTCCACAAGCAAAGAACAGAGGTCGTGAAGGACTAGGCGTACTCCACAGACAGAGAACGCAATTCTTGAAACCGTTTCACCAGTCACCTCTGCGAGGTACCCACGGTATTACAAGGCAGTTCCAGATATCTCAAAGACTGGTTGTTGAAGTGTTGCACGATGAAGAACTGTCCGTATAATTACACGTTAACTCACCACCGGCGGCCAGGAGGTTGCATACGACGAGTGCATTTTTGTGAACTGCTTCTCCATCAAGAGGAAGATACGAACGTTTTATAAATGATATGGACTAACGAATCTCTCGTGAAGGTATTTTCAACCTGCACTTCAGCCGTTGTAGTTGGAACACAACTCGCATGTCATCCGAGGCACCCTTTGGTATATACCTGTGGGCTATAATATTGGGAGGAGTGCATTTGCTGGCAAGTTGAATGCGCCCCTCTATCGTACATTTCATTGAAATATTTTGCCTGACGCATTAGAAAACTTTATACTTATTCGGCAACAGCTATAGTTTCAGCATGATGGTGCACCACCACACTTTGTAATGAATGTGCGTAACTGTTTAAATAAAGCGTTTCCAGAGAAATGGATTGGTCGTAGAAATCCAATGTTCTGGCCTCCACGTTCACCGGTTATTAATCCACAAGATTTTTGTTTGTGGGGACAAGTTTATAGTACGCCACCCATGGATGAGCACGACCTAATAGTTTACTCGCATGCCGCTCTCCGCAATGGTAGATGCAGGTGTCTTGCTTAGGTTCCAGCAAAGTATGATACAGCGAGTGGCGAAGTTTTGCAAATGCAAGGTGGTCGCTTTGAAAATCTAAAGTGAACGTTGCTCGTACGTGTACGTACCGGCTCCGTGAACATAAGCCTGGACGTCAAACGTACAGAATGGAATAATTGTGCGTAGCACAATGTGCAATGTAGTGTAGACTACCTAATGTGTTTTTTGTACTTCATGTTACTGTATCCTCTGTTATTTTCTGTTGGCTTAATTTGTGTCATGCGCCAAAGAAAGAGGTCGTTTACGTCTCTAAGAAGTCCATGGTATGTCTTAATGTTTAAATAAAGATAAGTAACAGAAAGAAGAAAACGAGATACCGCATTGTGGAGGTGTAAACTGGATACAATTAGATGCTGAAAAAAAAAAGTTTGGTGCGAACGCGACTGCAATGTCGACGAGTATGCGTATTAGTTACCCACAGCACTGCCCCTTCCCACTGAGCTAATTTTGTAATATTTCGGTTTGGCAGCCATCATATTCAGGTACAAGAAACTGTTCTTAGCCCGGTTGCGAAGGCAACAGTGACAAGATGACGTAATGTGATGTGAGGTACCGATGACAGACGGTTTGTTCGGTACGGGTGTCGTGAGAAAGATCGCCTAAATTTTTGTCCTTTTCCGCGATTTGCTGCTGCGTTCGGAATTTGAGCGCCAAAACAATAATCTTCTGTTATTAATTTTAGACAAACTAAGCAGCGTATTTACTTGCATTTCTAATAAAAGCATCTCTCAGTATCGTGCTATCGTTCCATTCTTTCACAAGTATCAATGACCAGAAGAATTAGAAACAACTGCTGAACGAAAAGGAAGACTAAGCACTTCGGTTATCTCTCAGATCGTGCCTGACTTGGGTGGCGGGCGAAGTGTTTAGGTGTAGGATCAGAGCTGGTTCGGCAGTGTCGGAGGACAGACATGCTGCCTGGTGCGGTATCAGTTAAGATGTAATTTGCAATGTCTAGTTTGTAAATGTAACTACGGAAATACCCAGATCATTATTTTGTTGAAGAGTAGAAATTTATGTGACTCTAAACTGGAATGTAATTGTGCAGTTTCTCGTGTTCTGGCAATAAAAAGCGAGTGGCATCACGTACAAATAAACTCGTGGGAAATCTAATCATTTGTAAAATATCAGTTCCTCGCTAAGAGTTTCTTACAGTCTTAAGATTACGAATTCATGAAGTACGTTTTGTATTCTGCGCAGGGACAACTGCTATTAAAGACCGAGAGTCGGTGAACGTTTAGTAGAGCTTATGCATTCCACTCAGAGCCGTGGGTGTACTGCAGTCTGCTTACTACAATTAGTACAAATGAGATCAGTGACACGCCATATGTTTTAACTCGGAGGAGGTATGAAGGAGAAAGATATTTTTGGGAGAAAGAGATTATGATACACACGTAAATCTCTCTCGCCGGCCGCTGGTGGCCGAGCGGTTCTGGCGCTACAGTCTGGAACCGCGCGACCGCTACGGTCGCAGGTTCGAATCCTGCCTCGGGCATGGATGTGTGTGTGGTCCTTAGGTTAGTTAGGTTTAAGTAGTTCTAAGTTCTAGGGGACTTATGACCTCAGCAGTTGAGTCCCATAGTGCTCAGAGCCATTTGAACCATTTTTTTTTTAAATCTCTCTCTCTGTCTCTCTCTCCCCCTCCATCCCTTCCTCCCAGTCTCTCTTTTTGAACTTGCCGTAATTTGACAGAGTTCATGCTGCTTCTTCTTGGCCTCACTGCAGGCAGTTAGAGTAGGTAGAGCTTTTTTTTTTTAAATCACATTTCTATTAAGCGTTTTTGAGGGGCTAGGTTATGCAAGATACACTTTTGTCTTTAATTGAGATGAGGAATCGCATGCCGGCCACCAAGCGCGGCAGTTCTTCTTCACCCTGTGTGTTGTAAACACTCAAGTATCGGATGCTCTCTCATTCCGTTAAGTTTAGTTTCTTCCTCTTCTGGATGACGGTTCAAATGGTTCTAAGTACTATGGGACTTAACTTCTGAGGTCATCAGTCCCCTAGACGTAGAACTACTTAAATCTAACTAACCTCAGGACATCACACACATCCATGCCCGAGGCAGGATTCGAACCTGCGACCGTGGGAGCAGCGCGTTTCTGGACTGAAGCGCCTAGAACCGCTCGGTCACAACGGCCGGCTCTTCTGGGTGATTCCCGCTCTTCTTGTCCTGCAGTTTATATCACGAGGCCTGTGAAACTCTTGGGTTTTCTCTAGAAGTCTGTCCCTCCGAGGCCCGTTAATCGAGAATAGGTCGATCACAAGCCTGTTATGCGTCTCCTATGCGCGTGCTGACTAGTAGTTGGATGAGAAAGTGGGAGTGACAGGTGCCCGGCTTGGGACGTAAGAGGCGGCCACTTTCAGTGGCAGCCGGCGTGCCCACACGCGCGCCGCCGACCAGCCGCTAATGGGACCGCACTGCACCGCGCTGACCGCTATCCACTGTCCACTGTCCAGTAGTGTCCAGGAGCAACACGGCGCAACAATGGCCGAGGACGCCAGCGACGCGCTGCTCGCCGTTCGCGGGAACCGCTCCTCACACTCACAGGTAAACACCACAGACTTGCTAAAAACAACTAGACGGCACACTGGCGCTAGTGCAGCTTTCACTTACTAGCAGAAAAAGTTGCCACTTTGTGTCCTGCGGCAGCGCAGTGTTTACATTTAGTAAACTATGTCAAATAGCTGGTAAAATATTTGTATACACTATGACTTAGGGGGGACATATGAGAAAATAGACGGGTACGTATAAGCTAATGTATATTTTACTGTTTGACAGATAACTGAACCAAATTTTGCACATGTCGTTATGCTGCTGGCTATAATCTGGATTTGTATTTCAATTATTTTGTCAAATAATTTGATCAGGACGTTGCCGGATACTTCTGGAACCCATGCTATCACATGAGGAACATTTTCTTAAAGATTACTTTACTTATTACTCTCAAAATGTGGTAGGTTATTCTTAGTACATATGTCGTAATCCGTTAAAATGATTAAATCCATTACACTTGAGTCATATGCAGTCTTTTCCTGCAATAACATGCTTGTCTGAGACTCTGAGGCAGCACACCAGAAACAATCTAATGTGGACTATGTAGTAGAAACGTCGCACGTATAGTTGACACAAAAATTATTCGCACAGACTACTTTTAATCTACAAAAAAGAAAGTCCCTATCTGCTGCTGATAATTCCCTTCTACACCCCCTAGAAGAGTCAGCAGAGATAGAAGGTATATACCTACTATTCGTAGACTGCCGCGTAGTCGTCCAATGTAACAGTTTGAACTTAAATTTTGCTCATGTACATTCATCTGCTCTGCAGCACTCTGCAATCTTACATGTGAAAGATATACAATATTAGCACATTACAACAGTAACACGTACAATATTTGTGACGAATACAATATGTTGTAGTGTAAGATTTGTGTATTTCCAGACTAGCGGTTAGTCCTGTCAGTGTTGGATAGATTATATTGTTATTTTCATTGTATTTCATGGTTTTGTAGCATGCATTCTTGGCTTTCAAATGGTGTACTGAAATGTTCATTGAAACTAAACTCGCCTTGTGTGTGTTTTGTTGTGTGGTAAAATGTTGGTAAAAAGCTGTGGCAGATTTCTTGTTGCTTGCTCTTGAGTCCGTCGAAAGTTTCCGTGTGTATTTGGAGGTTCGTTCGTCAATCTCCACAGCGTCTCTCCAACTACACGTCGACGTAGTGTAGCTGCAACTTTCTCTATAATTAGAATGAACAGAAAGAGTAATATTTATGTTTGAGTCTCAGCTAATTATTTTTTAGAGATGAACATCGTTTATTTCTTCATTGAATACAACTTTTACTCATGCTATCGAGTTTTAATGCGTAATATTCACAATTCTAAGTTCCTTTCGTCTTTATCAGAGCAAGAAAACATTAAATTCAACGACATAAATAATAAAAATCAGTGATAATACAATAATAACGTCCACTTTTCTTATGCAAGGAGTAACGACTTTCGTTCCTAGACATAGCACAATTATTTATGTAATAAAATGTGTTAAACAAATCTGTGTATCAGTTTTTCAGTTTCAGTCTTAGGGACTCTCGCAACAACTCTTTAAATTTATGTATATAATTTCAATAAATTTGAGATTGATACATTTTGAAAAAAAATTCTACGACAGGAAATTGTGTTATAGCATGTACAAAGTCTGTAGAAAATTTCACCTTCTCTGCAATCGTACAGCAGAAAATGTTCGAGATACACTGAAAAATGAAGTTGCGGGAAATACAGAAAGATTTTACTAGCCTTTATGTCGAAAAAAGTACCTCATTGTTGGCCATAGCTAACAATTATGGTCTCTTTGTTCTTCATGTAGCTCTTTTCTTCTGGTTTGGTACCTCTGTCCTGCCGTTTTTGGCAATATCCTTCGCTGAAATTTCAGAACTACCAATATGCACATCATCCGTCTTCTTCAGCAGGTTTTCAGTGAAGCAACCTGCATCAAATGCTAGTCTCATAAGAGTCCTCGTACTTCCATTGTTACCATCACTGAATACCGGACAAGCATCATATGAGGAAATATTATCAATAGTAAATAAGATGTCTTTTGGCATCTCTTCCAAATGAGGTTCTTAAAGCTCTAGTTCAGGTTTTTTGTTATATCATATGCACATTTCTTTTAATCACAAACATAGTGTCCTTAAGAAAATGACGCATTGCACTGTGCATTGATTGAACTAGATGGCTTTTACATCATTCGTAGCACGAATTTAACACTGAAATTTGGGGACAATATTTCTGACATGCTACAGAACTATCTGACGACGAAAAATTTCAACATTTTAACAATGTTACATACACCCCCCTTAACTCTTAGAGCACAAGTGGCTTCTACCCAGTGGCAGCTGCTGTGTAAGTGCACAAGAGCACGTGAACACGCTTACTTTCGACACTTTGCGGATTTATTGGTTATTTTTCTTTGAATGTTGTTAAATGTAACACAGATGCTGCAATCTGAAAGATACCGCACTACTGCTCATCTAGATTCTGTGAAACTTGGCAACAGGATCACGAGCAAACCTTCAGTTCTGCACGTCTTCAGGAGCTTTTGCGCATGCGCAACTCACGTGCCGTAATTACGTTACGGGCCAGATAGATAAGGATTTGACAAACAATGTGCACAGTTCATGACGTGCACAGGAAGCCCTTGCCACTCATCTACAAGTTTACGTCAGTGCCACCAGATAATAGCACACTGCGGCAGACTTTTATCCCCCTTCGCTAGGCATAAATCCTGCTAGATGATAGCACACTCCTCAGATACGCTAATTCAGTCACTATACAACTCTAGAAAAATTAGATCTGATGTATATCTTAAAGTTATACTGACAGTAAACCTAGATTATGAGTATCTGATGGAGTTATAATGCATTAAGGGCAGTTTTACTATCTTCTGGTTAAAAAAATCGATTTTTTAAAATTACATTTTTGGATCCATAAAAGTGTTTAGGATCCACCCCTGAAACGGTTTTTCCGAATACGGAACGGAAATGTCTGTTACTCGCGGTTGAACAAAAAAATGAACCTGCCTGAAATCGGCCTTTTTCACGCACCAGATTTTTACTTTCGGAGGACGAGTTACTGTACCGGTGCTTGGGAGGAAACACACAAAATTCAAATGAAAATTTGAACGCATATGTTGGGAAGTTGTCCCCAAGCATTTGCATTCTGGGGCGAAGACTGTGGAGATTGCGACTTTCCTGGCAGTGAGCAACTTCAGCGAAGGGTATTCAGCAAGTCTGAAGACCAACACAACGATGGACGTCACCCTGGGACTCTATTCGACGCAGTTCGCCAAGCATTCGGACGACCACCGGATTCAAGTGGCCGAAAACCGCTTGTCACCGGCCGTACGAGCGGCTCTGGAGAAGCGCAGGATGGCCCAGATCGAGCAGAACGCCCTCTGCGAGGAAGAGGAAGGACTAGTTTATGGACCCGAATTGATTGAACGTACGTTGCATAATATTGCATTTATATGAAGTCAAAACTTCAAAAGCGTTTTTTTTTCCAAATGACGTTTTTTTTTCTTTTATCGCGAGGTATGGTAACTTCAAATCTACTGAACCGATTGGCAAGATTCTTTGTTTCCGATGAAGATAACTAAATTGTCTAGGAGTTGTACCACTTTTATTCAGATCCATCAACTATAAATATTTTTACTTGGCCGACGAAGTCGAAAAATCGATGAAAAATCCTTTTTCTTCAAATGGCCGCCATTTTGTTCTCTGTGGTCCAAATAACTTAAGCGAGGTACAACTCATAAAGAAACTTATATACTTCGCTAACGTCAACTCAATTTTGATTTCAGACGAGCCGGCTGACCTGTGACATACCGCGCGTGGATGTCTACATCAAAATTTTGTTTCGTTACGATGGCACTTCCACCTTTGGTCTTCGAAATTTCCGGT
This sequence comes from Schistocerca piceifrons, assembly GCF_021461385.2. NCBI lineage: Eukaryota > Metazoa > Arthropoda > Insecta > Orthoptera > Acrididae > Schistocerca > Schistocerca piceifrons. The sequence continues at coordinate 314,908,619 of NC_060142.1, read as the reverse complement.
CAAAACTATTCCAGTTTCTAGAGGAAATATCAATAAACATTTTGACCAAATTTGACATTGATATCTATAACGCATCCAGAGAAAAAAATTCTCAAAGAACGTGCTTTTTTCGGGCCAAAGATAGTAAGTTACGAATTTTATCATACACTATTCCATTTCAGGTGCTGGGAATCATAAGGCCCTAAAGCACACCACTGTCGATTGTGAGATTGTCGCAATTATTCATGCTTCTGAAATCTGTTAATCTTATGGCGAGTCAGGCTTATCTGTGCTGTAGGACCACATTATATATAAGAAAAGTAACGAAAAGCTGTATCACTGGTTTCTCTGATATTCACTTAAAAGTGGCATCGACGGCTTTGTGCTTTAGGCCCTTACGGATCCTAACACCTCATTTGTATTCTAGTCAAGTGACCACGTTGGTAGACATTACTACTTGAGTTTAATATTCCCACAAACGGCACTATGGTTTTGGAGTTGGTTGTTTGATGTGCGGGAATCAGCTTTCGTGTGCGGTGTAAACGAGAGCTACGTTGAATTTATTTTAAACGCTAACGGAAAAGTAAAGCCGTGAGGACGCGTCGTGAGTCGTGCTGAGGTGCTCAGTCGGTAAAGCACTTGCCTGCGAAAGGTAAAGGTGTTGAGTTCGAGTCTCGGCCCAGCACACAGTTTTAATCTGTCAGGAAGTTTCGGCTCGGCACACCTTCCGTTGCAGAGTGAGGATCTCATTCAGGGAGATGGGAAGTAAATTACCAGAAAACGTTAGCCGCAAAGGAACTAGGACCTCCAAGAATAAATCATTCGATTGAGAAGGTAACAAAATAAAATAAGCGTGACTACAAGCGAACATTTAACAAGAAAGGGTACAGATAGCACAAGTTGTTGTTTGGGTGCAGCGTAAGAATATCTGATTTTCAGCCCGGAAGTGAATTCGTGAACTTATACACCTGTTAGTGATCTTGTACATTCGTCCGAAAAAATGGAAAAGCACGAAAACTCCGTCTTACACAAAGACGCGAACTGCAGAGTTGCGAAAGCCTTCACATTATATGTTTATTGCTCTATACCGAACGTAAATTTTTTCCCAGACAACAAAGTTCCCCAAAAACAATTCTTTCTTTTGTCAGCTAAGCTTTGAATCTTACTACTACTACTACTACTTTTGTTATTATTGGCAGTGACTGTAGTTGTGTACACTTGTGGATAAGCATAACTATTACAGCAGACGCTATTAGTTTCACACTCTACAAATTTTTAGATTCCAAAAAAATTTAAACACCCAGAATGTATACTCACGAGCCGCCGCAGCTTCTGCCTTGACAGAGATATCTGGTGGTACACTGAGGTACTTACACGAATGTAGTATATTCTAGCAGTAACTTACGGCGTTAAAAGCAACAGTCGGCGTGGAGATTATGATATTTGATTGAAGGGGATCCTGACATTTTTTTTATAATTATCGTATTGAGATCATCTACAGTGAAAGTAATTATATCTAAATTTCGAGTGGTGTCTGAGAGGCATAGTTACTGTTCAACTGATCACACGGAATGAAATTTACTAAGAATTTTTGTCCTCATATTTACAAGTCAGCTGCGCAATGAAATTGCGCTGCAGCGTTAGACATTCAGCCATCGGTAGTCAAAGTTTACAATTTTCCATTTCCCTTAAATACCTGGATGAATGTCAATATGTGACCAATTTGCATAACTCCTCCGTGGTGCGTCGGTGTTTTTTCTTAGCGTTTTCTAGAAAAAAAGGAACTGACAGTGATAAAGTTAGTGGATGATAAAATAATCTCTCTCTCTCTGCTATATTTTAAGTTTAGTACAACAATCTTGAATCGATAATTTGCCGCATTTTCTCTCCTACCCCACATTCTTCAATACATATCTGTAACTTCCCATACTTCTTATGTGGAGGTAATACAGAAAACAAGGAAATTATCAGTATATTCATTTAAGAATAGTTTTTAGACAGACGTGAATACCCATTAAGAGTTGCGAAGTAAATATATTTTCATTTTATTTTCAGTTTTCTTTTGGATTCTCTCATGCCCTTCAAATCACTACACTAGCATTTATAATCTTCCCTACAAAGGAAAGGGTTGCCCCACTTCTCCTCTACGGCGTGGTAGGAGCTGGTAAACACACCACCTTCGTCTTGCCCCGCTGTCGCTCTACTACTTCCAAAAATTTAAGCGTAGTAACGCCCGCATCAAGATGTAGACATTGGTGGTGTGATATGATTTTGTACACGGGAGGTAAACTAAGCACCGTTTCTGTAATAAATATTGTGTCCTCCACTGAAGAGCCGTCGAAAATGGTACATCGGCCTAATACCGTGTGGGGCCCCCCGCGAGTACGCAGAAGTGTCGGAATACAACGTGGCATGGACTCGAATAATATGTGAAGTAGTGCTGGAGGGAACTGACACCATGAATCCTGCAGGGCTGTCCGTGAATCCGTAAGAGTATGACGGGTAGAGATCTCCTCTAAACAGCACGTTGCAAGGCATCCCATATATGTTCATTAATGTTTATGTCTGCGGAGTTTGGGGGCCAGCGGAGCCACTCTGTAGCAGTTCTGGAACTGTAGGGTGCCGCATTGTCCTGGTGGAATTACCCAGTCCATCGAAATGCACAATGGGCATGAATGGATCAGGTGATCAGACAGGATGCTTACGTACGTGTCACCTGTGAGTCGTATCAGGGATCCTATAGCACTCAAACCGCACACGCCCCACACCATTACACACCCTCCACCAGGTTGAACCGTCCCCTGCTGACATGCAGAGTCCATAGATTCATTAGGTTGCCTCCATACCCGTACATGTCCATCTTCTCGATAATTTGAAACGAGACTCGTCCGATCAGGTAACATGTTTCCAGTCAGTCCAATGTCGATGTTGACGGGCCCAGGCAAGGCGTAAAGCTTTGTGTCGTGTAGTCATCAAGGGTACAGAGTGGGCCTTCGGCAACATATCGATGATATTTCGTTGAATGGTTTGCACGCTGACACTAATTATTGACGGCGTAGCATTGAAATCTGCTGCAGTTTGCGGATGGGTTGCGCTTCTGTCACGTTGAAGGATCCTCTTCAGTCATCGTTGGTCACGTTCTTGCAGGATCTTTTTCCGGCCACAGCGATGTTGGAGATATATTTTACCAGATTCCTGATATTCACGGTACACTCGGAAGTGGTCGTACAGGAAAATCCTCACTTCATGTGTCCCATCGCTCTTGCTCCGACTATAACACAACGTTTAAATTCACTGAAATCTTATTAACCCGCCACTGTTGCAACAGTAACTGATCTAACAACTGCGAAAGACACTCTTTGTCATATAGGCGATGCCTGCTTACATATCTCTGTATTTGAATACTCATGTCTATAGCAGTTTCTTTGGCGCTTCAGTGTATTATACCGTGGTATCGTGTTTATCTGATCGTCATTAATCCGGATCTCCGGTTAATCAGATTCTTTCCTTTTTTTCTTAATCAGTTTGAGCCATGTGTGACTCGTGTTCATGCCATCTCTTATTTAACATCCTATTTTTGCCGCACTGCCACCTTGTTATGTTAGTTTCAGTTACTTGTGTCACTGAGTTGCTGCTTTGCCTGCCCGTGAGCGGCAGCAGCAGCGCTTATCGACATAATCCCTGCTGTATTATCTTTGCTGGACTGCTATTACTTCCCAGTTGTGTGTCGACGGGTCAGTTGGAACGTGCCAGCAGTTAGTTCTGACCTGGCAGTGCTTGAGTTGGCACGCGGCACAAGTTCAGTCGAGGTGCTTCAACAGTGAGGTCCGGACCACTATGACTCGCCCACAGTTGCTGACACACATGACTGGAGTGGCGACGTTTTTGGTTGGTCGTCGGTCGGTCGTCTTGACGGACGACGTGTATTTGGCCGGCGATCGCTTATGGGTTAGCTTTGTGTGCCGACTCATGATTCGTCCCTGTTATTCTACAGTCACTACCGTTAGCATTGCCCGGTTCTTCGTGCAAGTCTTCGTGAAACTGTGTAGTTTGTGCGATTTTGATTGACTACTGATTTTAAATGTCGTCATGACTGGGTGTTGTGTGATGTCCTTAGGTTAGTTTGGTTTAAGTAGTTCTAAGTTCTAGGCGACTGATGACCATAGATGTTAAGTCCCATAGTGATCAGAGCCATTTGAACCATTTTTAAATGTTGTCGGCGTACTGGCTCTGAGGAGTGAGTCGGTTGGCGTGAAGCAGCGAAGAATTCTCAGTGGGGCGTAGTTTCGCCGGGCCCGCTGGCGGTCTCTATGCAGTGTCTGAGTGTGTGGCGCTGTTCCCATTGCTATGAGGTCCGTGGCTCACTGACCCTGGACACGGAAGTTGTGTTTTGATTTAACCTACCAGCAAGTCAAGACTGTCCACATTGTCTCGTTTGGAGTTCGATGTCGGCTGTTGGGATATTCCCGCAAGCAACAACGTGGTTTTCAAGGTGTAAAATTCTAGCCACCCTTCGGTGGAGCTTCACTGTATTTGGTTATTTGAATTGCACCTGCGGAATCTTCTGCCTGGTGGCCATTAACGTTCTTGTTACCTGCCCTAGCCGTTGACGTAAATTTCAGGCAGTGTAGTTTCCTCATTATGTTGTTTGCTGTCCAGCACAGTGTGTAGTTTGACAGATGTATGATTGGTTGTGGGCACCAATATTTTCCACGTTGTTCTGTTGAACTCCATGTTGTGCTCTGGTTGGATGAAGTGGAAGTCATCTTGTCGGTGTGTCCGTTGTGACTGTCAGTCAGTTGGCTTGTCATGAGATTGTGAATGGTTGACCCGACTGCTTGTCTCACCTAAGCGAGAGTTAGTGTTTGAATTACAGGCCGACCCTTGGGTGTACTGCCCTATTTTTTTGTGTGTTCTTGTTGTTTGTACTCGTATGGCTTCTAGCCGATTAAAAAAAATAGAGCTGTTTTCCTCTTAAGAGCTTCAGTCTAGTTTAAGGTACTGTTTCAAGTAAGCCTTTTGGCATTTTATAAATTTTAATGTTGTTGAATTTTTTTAAGTCTTGTGCCTTCAGCCGATTTTGAGTTTGAATTGTTCTGCTTGTAAGACCTTCAGCCTAGTTTAAAGTACTGTTTCACGTAAGGCCTTCGGTATTCAAAAATAAAATTAATGTTATGGAGTTTTAAGTGTTAGGACCTTCAGCCAATTTTAATTTAACTTGTTTACTTCAGCCTAACTAAAGGACTGTTTTAAAATAAGGCTTGCCTGTTAAATTTCTGATTATACTTGCGTTTTAAGTTATTGGCCTTCAGCCGTTTTTAAATTAAAGTGACTTTCTGCCGGTAATTAAGTCCCAAGGATTAAAGCTGTGTTTTTTTTCTTTAAAAAAATATTTTTTGCGGTCTTGCAATGTTTAATCAAATAATAAAGTTGTATGCTCGAGTGTAACTGACAGCCGTTATTTTGGCCCCTTTCTACAATTTATACTATCTGTCTTGTCCTGCGGGATAAGCAGGGCGTTTCACAGTTACTGTACAGTATTTGATATTCCGGACGTAATAACAGCAATAATCAACGACGGCAGTTATTAAATTTCAATTCAACCGACAGCCTTATACAGATCCTGGCAGTGTCAGTTAACAAGTTGACAGTGAGCTGTACAGAAGTACATTGCGCGCGTTTGTTGCGAGTTTAAAATGATATCGAAGGGAAAATAGGTAGTGCCGTCTATGGTCAAAAAATTAGATGCACGTCGTAGGATAGATAAAGAACTGTCGAAAAGATTGATGCTGAATTTGTTATTGAAGCATTTTCAAACATTCAAAAATACTCAGACAGAAGTGTTAATGAAGTAAATAACTGGCTCCCAAATGACAATGACGCAGGCTGCGGTGTGATTTCTGATGATGAAATTACCACCGTTTGTTAGTCTACAGGCAATTACGAAGTTGATGATGGATTATCTGACATGGTTGGTGCTTAGTCGGAAGATACTGACTTGTGAGTCATGCAGAGGAAACACCGTAGCTGTACAAGATTACGGTTTATTTGGAACCCTAGGCGGAATATACTTAGGCCGAAGTACTGCTGGGGAAACAACGTGATCACGCCTCACATAAACGACACGCGAATTTGGCTCGAAACAAACCTATTGAATAGTTCATTGTATAAAATTACTGCTTTTTTTTTCAGCATCCCGTCAACGGTTATGTGAAAATAATGTATAATTCTTGTGTTTACATGCTAATAAATGTAATGTGTGTGTTTATAACATATAACACATGCCATTAAATTTTTTCTTTCTGGTTTACCGGGTTTTTCGATTATGCCAATGATCTATTTCGGACAAACTAGATTTTAGTGTACTATACAATCGACATCGGTTCTTCTGCGTCCACAGTCAAGTGTAGTCTTTTATATTAATTTTCCTGCTCTTGAGCGAATGAGGTGGCAGAATTGTGTGCGTTTCTGTTAGGCTGAAATTGCGAATCAAACGTAAAAGAAAAAATAATAATAAAATGTGAAATCTTGAGAAATTGACCAGAGAAGCTGTGAGCAACATTCCTTGACGTTACAGTTAATGTTGACAGCTATACACAATACCACGTCACTTCGCTCATTCTGCACACGTTTATACGCCCATCAAGTTATTGTACAGTAAGAGTTAACTGCAGATGTAGCTCCTTATTTCAAGTACTCACTTGGGGGGGGGGGGGGGGGGGGCTGGCAATGGATAAAACCGTTATCCAGCCAAATATTTTTCTTGTTTGGCAAAAGTTTTACAATAGATACAAAATAGCTGGTAATAGAACGTTGTTAAAATTACACATTGATCAATAAATTTATAAAACTTCTGAAGAAGATTGTACACAATAGTTGAAGTATTCTGATCGTGATGGTGGTGGTATAATGGTGTCGCTAATGGCAAATGAAAGCAATCTTATTCGTGATGGTGGAATCATGGTTACCACCGTCAGGCTGCCGGCCGAAGTGGCCGTACGGTTAAAGACGCTGCAGTCTGGAACCGCAAGACCGCTACGGTCGCAGGTTCGAATCCTGCCTCGGGCATGGATGTTTGTAATGTCCTTAGGTTAGATAGGTTTAACTAGTTCTAAGTTCTAGGGGACTGATGACCTCAGCAGTTGAGTCCCATAGTGCTCAGAGCCATTTGAACCGTCAGGCTGTGTGGAACCGCAGTAGGAAGTTGACGCTTACTGAGGGTAGGGTGGAGGAGAAAAATGGAAGTACGGGGTGAAGTGGTGCGTGTTACCTTTGATCAAGGTTAGTGTTTAATTTCCCGTCTACGACGAGGTCATTAGAGGCGGAGAACAAGCTCGGATTAGTGAAGGATGGGGAAGGAAATCGGCCGGGCCCCTTCGAAGAAACCATTCCGGCATTTGCCTGAAGCGATTTAGGGAAATCACGGAAAACCTAAATCAGGATGGCCCGACGCGGGTTTGAACCGTCGTCCTCCCGAACCGTCGTCCTCCCGAATGCAAGTGTTCCACGTTAGTTTACTGTCAGCTGTTAATCCTAAATATTTTTCTGTGTCAGTACGAGGGATGGGTTGACTGTAGATAGAGGCACGGAATTCTGGACAACAGAAAAGCCTAGTGGTGAGACCAAATTTCTAAGACATACGGCATGAAGAGGAGGGAGTGACAGGACAGAGCCATGAGGCACTACGACAGTAAGGTGAAAGCTGAGGAAGTAGGTGTGTTTGATTGCAACGTATGTGAGGCGGTGATGAATGAAGGGTGCTGTAAAGCGGACGTAGTTAACTGGGAGTGGATAGCTTTGCAGTGTGAAGAGCAATCAAATTGCCTTCTCGAGTCAAAAGCTTTCCGGATATCAAGGGAGGAAAAAATAGCCTTGTTTCTTTATTTAATAGGAGATAAGGTGGGTAGGGTGAAGCTGGTCAACGTTATAATAGTCAGATGCGTTGGTGTGTTGCAAGGTGATAATTCGTTACGTAAGGTTTGGTTTGATACTGAACCTTGACACTGGAAGAAGAAAAAAAAAAAAAAAGAAAAGCTAATCGCACATAGTGTGGTCCGTGATGTTAAAGTCGTACAAATACGGTGTTAAAATACTGGATGTAGGATACGGTGGGGAGGTTAGAGAACTTAAATATTTTGTTTACAGAGAAAAAAGAATCTGATGAATGTTTAAAGTGTTTAAGGGCGCTAATAACCTCGGTTTCGAGCACCCCCCCCCTCTCTCTCTCTCTCTCTCTCTCTCTCTCTCTCTCTCTCTCTCTCTCTCTCTCCGCAAACGCAGTCACTATGTACTATGAACGCTACAAGCAAACGTGTGAACCTGAGTATTTTGTGTTGTACCACTGCAACAAAATGCTAAATGTTCTCTGGATGCAACCTATTTCATTCCTCAGCACGTACTCTTCTCCCATCGGTATAATTAAATACCAACTCCTCCTGACAGAACTGCACTTCTGAGAACAGGAACGAAACAATGGAAGAGTCTACTTTCCGACGGTCATAGAAGAGATGTTATCCAGCTTCTAAATGCAACTCACAGTTGCCCGGCAGGATTTTCGCAGCAGTAAAAGAATGAAAGCGGCTATTGGATCATACGTATAACAGGTGAATTCACTCATTGCATGACGGATCTGCACTGTCAAAGTGACAGTAACTTTATTGCAGAAATTAATGTTAGCACATTCAATAGTTTTCTTCTCCGTTGTGTTCAAAACATCAGATTTTCGAAGAAAACTATGTTAACCATCCGCGTCAGATGTCATCTAGGTCCGGAAGGAGTTCCTCCGATTCTTGGAAATAATACAGCAAACTATTATAGTTCCGTTTTTTTTAAAAAACAACAGATTTATATTTTTGGTGGCATAACTTTAGATAGACTATATTAGATAAATTGTGATAATCCGACTTCTTAACTTATCGCCTCGATAAATTCAAAGGAAAAATCAATATCACCAGTGTGGTTAAAGTAATTATTTTATTGATCGTTACTGCTAGTAGTGCGAAATGAAGTACAGGACTACTATAAGTGGTTCATCAGTTTTTAAAATACTCCATTTTCCATAATATTATATGTACAAATATGATTGATGCGTAATTAGAAGCGTAAACTCACGGAGTTGGCATTCTGCCCAGCACTTGGTGTTAAGAGTTGACAAAATGGCCACCACGCAAGAAAATAGTTTTTCTGTGTTTGAATTTAAACTAGCCCATTTCAGCATGCTGAACAGTGTGTTCAAACTGGTTGCTAGCTCCTGAATATTTCTGCCAGTGGCAATGATATCGTACGAATAATTCGTCGCCCGCGGAACCTCCCATGTGAGGTGTTTCAAATAGCGTTGGGTAAAGGCAGGTGTGCTGGCGATGCCGAAAGTCAAGCGATTATGCGGAAAAAGACCAAACGGCGTGATGATGATCAACATGCTTTGGTGATTTCGTCCACGTGGAGCTGCAAGTAGGCGTCCTGTAGGCCAACTACTGCGATAACTTCGCCTCTGGGAAGGTACGCTATAATATCCCCCACTTTGGGTATAGTGTAAGCGACAGTGACCGACTGAGAATTGTACTTGAGTCTCCGTACATCCTCAGTGGTCCATTCGATATTTCAGAGATCACAATATGCCGAACGATTGTATCAGGGCTCAGAATTCCTCATACTGCAGGCGTTGCAGCTTGAGATGAAGCTCGTCGCGCAGAGCAGACGGAACATTCTGTACCTTTAAAAACCTGGTCATTACTGGTGGCAGTAAAGAGACGTGTGCTTCAAAGAAAGGAATGGCGATTGATGGACGTGAGAAAACAAAAGTATGTTTTGAACAAACATACCACAGATAGGAACTCAGGATGAATGGTTGGACGCGATTCATTAAATCGTGGGCTCCTAATCCAAAGGGCACTGAACAGGTCCAAACCCAAAATGTTCATGGCCCCTGTTGTGTCGAGTTTTTTAGCTATGGTTGCCAGACCTATAAGGTTATTTTTAGTTCAGTATTCTTTTTTTGAATACCGCGTGAGTAACAGGGAGTGGTCAGAGCTCTGTACATCTCTACACAGAAATAAATCTGCCTGAGTGATGAATTGAGTCTGCATTTCACACACGTCGTAAGAACAGGACTAGCTATTGTTCCTGTCATCCTATACAGCTCTGCTTGACATAACAGCAGTCTAACAGGAGGCTGCTGTCACTCGCCGCCTTAGACAGAAGAGCGACGTTCTGGCTGCTCGTGCGGAGGTGTTCACCGGCAGTGGCGTGGACCGGCTTGCTAATAAGCAGGAACCAAAACAAACAATGCAGTGGAGCGCAGGGATGGCGGGCACAGTGCCAAACAGCCATGCTAAGGGCTTCGACGAAACGTTAGCGCGCGGCGTGGCTGCCGAATGAGTCGCATGTTAATGGCCGCATTTAAATTTTAGATCCGAGCTGACTGTCAGCTGTCGGAAAATGAATATGCCGCGGACTTAACAGTAACCGGCATGTTTTCGTTTGCGACGCGTTCCCCGAACGCATTCCCCGGATTAATTTTTACCAAGTAGTAGATTCTGTACAATTCTGCGAGGCTGCATGTTCGTCTCTAACTTCCACCCAGAGGACGCTCGATAAAACGCGCCCCTCATCCTTTGGGATTGACATGTTAACATCGGAAAGCCATAAGGTAGCTCTATAATTGATCGACGTGAGAGAGCGCGTAGCCGTTCTCTGCTAAAGTTCGACCCATCTCTACTCGACTACAGCGCCCCGGTCTAATAATTGCGCCAGACACTTGCTGTCTTATATAGACGTTGCCGACGGCAGCACCGTATTCTGTCTGTTTACGTATATCTGTGTTTGAATACGCAATCTACACCAGTTTCTTCGGCGCTTCAGTGTATGAAACTAATTGTCTGTAGCAGCTGCATGACATGTTTGTTTGATCTTTCCACGTAATTGATTTTACCTGTCAGTTTGTTGTATCTACTTGATGTATCTACTTGTTAACTTATTAATGGAACAGCAAATCAAGTCTTCCTAATATTAAAATTTGTAGATAAACGAAATTGTGTAAAAAAAATCAGACAGTAATGAAACCAGAACAAAAAAAGAGATCACCTCTTGACTGAGCTGAATAGTTCTTTTGTCATCAAGTAGTTACAGCACAATTGAAAGACAATGAAGTTCATTCAGTTAGGAACATGAAAATTTCTGTCCTGAGTTAAGACTTGATATCTCAGGGAATAAATGTTCTTGTTGTTTTATCTCTGTTACATCAGGCTGTACATAAAGCAATTTTCTTTGTTTATTTATCGCTGAATGTTAGGGTTCAAATGTGTGTGAATTCCTAAGGGACCAAACTGCTTAGGTCGTCGGTCCCTAGACATACACACTACTTAAACTAACTTATGCTAAGAACAACACACACACACACGCACACACGCACACGCACACGCCCGAGGGAAGACTGGAATATCCGGCAGGAGGGGCTGCGCAGTTTGTGACATGACGCCTCAAACTGCGCGGCAGTGTTACGGTCCTTAGGGACATCGAGATAATAAGGGAGAGAATAACTGTAATAGTACAATAATACCAAAAAAATGGTTCAAATGGCTCTGAGCACTATGGGACTTAACATCACCCAGTCATCACGAGGCAGAGAATATCCCTGACCCCGCCGGGACTCGAACCCAGGAACCCGGGCGTGGGAAGCGAGAACGCTACCGCACGACCACGAGCTGCGGACTGCAATAATACCGTACCACTGCGTTGTTAGCAAATATCTCCTTATCTTTACGTTTCTTCTGCAGTTTATCATATGGGCTACGGCCATGTATTCGAATTCCAGGAGCTCTGTTTTGGCCACGCTCTTTACAGAGTGGTCAAATTGACCATAGAAGCAGACTGTATTTGGCATTGGAAGTCGCTTTGCATCTAGCCATGACTACGCCATTCCTTACAGTGCAAGTTTTGTGGTCCTAACATACGTAGCTACTCTCAATTTTTGCCGTTTTCAGCAAGCTAAGTTTGGATGTATTCTTCTATCGTTAAAAGGTGCTATATGGCTTTCAGTAGAAATGGTATTTGTAAGGATATCAGACAGATTTGGTGAATTTACTTTTATCCTTTTGACAGTATTGTGTACAAATAAAGACCTTGCACTTTGCTTCTACATCAGTCATGCCGATTCCTACTTTCTCACAAGGTAAGACTAAAGTCTTTTCTTTGATCCTAAATATATTTACTCGGCTCACGAAGTATCCTAGAGCTGACATGATGATTTTAGCTGTTTCTGACGAGACTTGTTTTACGGAGGCGACGTAGAAAACTTTGGGTAAGATAAAGACGGCCACTAGTTTTGCCTTATGAGGCGTGTTCAGATGACACTTTGTGTGCGCTTGGAGACTGCCTGTAATTTTATGCAACACTGAATGCCACTTGAATTCTGCAATCTGTAGTGGGTCTGACACAAGTTCAGTCCCTGAACATTTGACCTGTGTCGCTACTTAGTTTTCCTTCACAGTTAAAGGTCACATATGCGGTCACTACAAGGTGGCTGTTTTGGGTCGGTAGTGTTTTGAATTGTGGCTGCGTAAGATCTCATTAGAAGTCGGGCCTGAACTAACACTGACAGCCGCAGCAAACAATTTAACTGTAGTCGCTACCAAATGGTTTGTGTACTCAGATTTGTGTTATGGATTGCTTGTGTTGTGTAAGTTTGAAGTTACTTAAGAGACTGTTCCTGGTGCATAAAAGGGATTCCAATGCAACTGTCACCACAACAAAAGGAATCGACGATCCCCATGGCCGTTATGTCAGTTCTGCTTTCGTGGAAGCACAGAGATCGGGCGTAGGATGGCAGCCCTTCGAAAGGGAACAGGGCTTATTCCCCCCACACGCGTTCCTCTTCTCTCGGCCTTTCTAAGTTCTCATCGGCCCTGATATGCTGTCCACACAATATCCTTACTTCATATTACAGTTTCTAATGATACCATGGTACGAGAATAACAGCTTCACAGTTTGATGGTAACGCACGTGAAATCAAGCTCAAATTAAAAGTTTTACACACTGAATGTAACTCAGAAAAAGATTTCAAAACTGACATCAGTTTCATAGCTCTTAGGTAACGACTACACAAATTAAAGCCTGAGCTAAAAAACGTAGCTGCTCTTTCGCAGATTTTGATGTCATCAATCAAATTACAGAAGAATGAACTTGCAGTTGCTACAGAAATTATTAAAACTTGTGAACGAAGTTATAGCAAAGTTCGCTGCAGTGAACAGATTTTTAAAAAGAGCAGTAATGATTAGGTAACTTGAGCTAGCAAACAGTTTAAGATTTAATTTTAAATACCAAATAATGTAAATTCTAGGCACATAGCGTTTTCAAATAATATCTACCATTAGGAGCTGAAGCACACCGGAGGTCTGGTGCTCTCTTACGGAGGTTTTCATTACTTATGTGTCTGGAGTTAACAGTTAGAGCCAGAATTTTGTAATCCATAGTCATCAAAGTGACTGGCCTCTACGATCATTTTCGTTTTCTGATATTTCTTTGGTACTAAAAGTGTTAGCCCCTTCTGGAAAATTACAGTACACGACAGATGTGAACGACACACTCAGAATGGAAGTTACATTTGGTCTGTGTTTCTTTTATACAGGTATCACGGTAGCCCAATTCTCCTTACCAGACATGACGCATTTCATTATTTGGGTATGAAATGAAGAAATTCCCAATGAGACAAATCTGTTTCACGATCAAAACAGGCGTATCCTAATTTCTAAATATTGTTACTAATCCAAAACTTGTAATTGGAATTTGAAGAGTTAAATATTACTGAATTCGTCTCTTGCAGAACGACATTAGCAGCAGAAATTACTATAGTCGCACACGAAAAAGAAAAGCCAAGTTGATACCGATATATCTCTGTAATTAATGAAGATATTAAGAGACTATATATCTATAACATTACTTGAAAATACAGCTCTTCGGTTGCACAGGTAAAAAATTTTCAAATTTAGCTAGGTTTCAACTGCTCTAAGGCAGCCTTCATCAGAAGTAAAAAAATTTACATTACATAGAGTAACTATTTACTCTATGTAATGTAAAATTTTTTACTTCTGATGAAGGCTGCCTTAGGGCAGTTGAAGCCTAGGTAAGGTTGAAAATTTTTTTACCTGTGCAACCGAAGAGCTGTATTTTCAAGTAATATTGTAAATTTCGTCTACGGTTGTTGCATTATCGGCCATGTTCAAAATTGTAAGACTATATATCGTTTAGTGAGGAATTTCTCATAATTCAGCTGTGTGGAAACGGAATTACGATATCTTCAATGGTTTAGGAAGTATATGAACTAACACCTTGTGTATTATGAACAGTAATTGTCCTCCATCACTCCTCTGGAGTACGTCCGAAATTATTCTTACATCTCAGCATTTCTCTCCGTTGAGAGTGACATGCTGTGTTCCACTTGCCAGGTAACCTTCAGTCCAATTACAAAACTCATTTGATATTCTCTGCGCTCCTATTGTGTTCTTTAGCAAACACTACCGAATTGTATTTAACACTTTCCGAAAGTCAAGGAACACGGGATCACCTGGGCATCGGTATGTCGTGCATCTGCATTTTTTTTTTCTGCTTCGTCAGGCTCATTCAGACCAACCACAGCAGACTCCTCTAGTGAGACAGTCTGGACAGCGTACTACCCCGACATATCACTTACTAGCCTACTCAGCCGAAAACAACAGCATCGCGGTAACTGATGTCGAAACCTCGTTGTTTCCCAGCAACTATCAATCAGTGTGAGCATTTTCCATTAGTTGTTTGTCTACAACAGTAGGTTCACTATGATGAAGGCCTAGTTCAGTTCGAATATGATGCTCACGGCGTCTTAAGCAGCCCTACATTGCAATGTGTATAGATTATGTATTAATTCGTTGACCAGTGCAATCACTGGTCCAGTCCGACTTAGTCCACTCATTACATGTGGTTGATGAAATTCTGCGACTTCAGAAACAATGCAATTGTTTAGAAAATAACTTTTTCTGCTAGCAATTACGATTTTCTTTTCATTTATCTTACACGCTATCAGTTACGGAAATAATTCCTGTTTTCAATTAAATTTTTGGTGTATTACGCCATTTATTCGTGATGTTTTCGTCTTGTGAAGTGCTGCATAGCTCAGATGGCTGTAGTACAACATGCAAACACGCAAAATTTTGTCATTACTGTTGATCTTAATATAGAGCTAATGGTGAATTTAGAAAAAACTTTTATTTACGCTTTTCTAGTAGTCCACCATTGCAGAAACTCGCTTATAACAAACATTACTCCCAATTTACTGTGCACAGTATACATTGAAAGTAGCAAACGTACAAAAACAAAACAGCCACAAAATTGTTCCACGGAGATAACACTATAGATCATCCACAGCATGTGATCCACTGTTCTTGCGTACAGTGGGTATTTTTGTTGATCAGGTAACTCACGGGAATGCAGCCTGGTAAAGTCTTGGACAACCGCCGACATTTCGACAGGTTCACATCCTATCATTTTCAACGCACAAATGCAGCAAATAAGCGATGTCAACCGTTAGGTTCGCACAGACGCAAGTATTGCGGAGATGCTTCGGAAACTCAAATGGGAATCCCTGGAGGGAAGACGACGTTCTTTTCGAGGAACATTATTGACAACATTTAGAGAACGGTATTTCAAGCCGACCGGACGACGATTCTACTCCAACTAACGTACATTCCGCGTAAGGGCCACGAAGATAAGACATTAGACCTCATAAGGAGGCATATAGGTAGTAATTTTTCCCTCCCTCTGTCTGTAAATGGAAAGGAAATGACTAGTAAAGGTACAGGGTACCCTCCGCCACGTACCCTACTGTGCTTGTGGAGAGTCGACGTAGACGTAAATGTAGATGCAGAATGCGGCATCTCGCACACCGCGAACGTCACCCATAAATGAAATAATACACGAAACACCGCATCTAAAAACGGGAACCATATCCCGAAGTGCGTCGTAGGAAAGATAAATAAAAATAAAATCCTGACTGGTAGCACAAAAATTATAAACAAAATGTTACTTTATTATTCTCATAGTTGAGAGAATCATTATGGCATTACTCTTGTCCTAATGACCATAGAATATGACAAATTATTGCGACGCTTTCACGTCTTCGTAAGAGAAAGAGCTACAGTGAGAGGTGGAACATACTCTTGAATCATATCTACAGACGTTAAACCAAGGCAGGTGGTGCAGCAGTAAATAAAATGTCGTGTGACGAGGGCCTCCCGTCGGGTAGACCGTTCGCCTGATGCAAGTCTTTCGATTTGACGCCACGTCGGCGACTTGCGCGTCGATGGGGAAGAAATGATGATGATTAGGACAACACAACACCCAGTCCCTGAGCGGAGAAAATCTCCGACCCATCCGCGAATCGAGCCCGGGCCCTTTGGATTGACATTCCGTCGCGCTGACCACTCAGCTACCGGAGGCGGACGGTGCGGCACTGAAGACACTGGAGAAGCATTCAGGAGGAGAGCCAACCATTGACATTTAGATTTTATTGTGGTTTTCCCTGATAGCTTAAGGCAAGTTCCTTCAATAAAGGACGCAATCGATTTTCTTCCGCATCTTTGTCCCAACCGAGCTTGTACTCCCAACTCCAATGACTACACCGGCGAAAGAACGTTAAGTCTTACTCTTTCTCGGATTAGGAAAGGATTGCGAACTAAAGTGGTCGTACCTTCTCAAAGGGACATTTAAGGCATTTTCCTGGAGCGGTTTAGGGAAATCACGGAAAACCTGAATCAGTGTAGCCGGACACGGGTTTGAACCGTCGTCCCTCCGAATGGGAGTCCAGTATGCTAACCACTGCGCCGAGATCGGAGAGTAAGTGAAATGAGAAAGTATGTAGGATGAGTGTGGGGTTAGGTCAAGAGACACGATGAAGGAGGTAGCAGGCGCATAGGATTGCCATTATTGATGGAAAGAATAGCTTGCAGTCGTGAAAAAGGAAGTGGTGGCATAGGTTATACCTGATAGGACTGTTAGATCTCAGGAACAACTCCATCGTCTGGAGGGGAAACTGACTGAAATTATCGTGAAGAAGGTGGTGCGACATGGTGATAGAGGTGTAGTAGCAGTTCACGGTTCTCGAGGATGGAGAATACAGTGACTGGGTTTCGATTTTGAGAGGGACGTAGGACTGACGAAGGAATTCAGAGTATTTCAGAACACTTGGTGTCCGCCACTGTAGCTGAGTGGACAGCGCGCCGGCTTGTCATGCCAGGGGGCTCGGGTTCGATTCCCGGATGGGTTGGAGATTATCTCCGCTCAGGGACTGGGTGTTTGTGTCGCCATCATCCTCATCGACGCCCAAGTCACCGAAGTGGCGTCACCTCAAAAGACTTGCACCAGGCGATCGGGTCTATCCGCCGGAAGGCCCTCGCCACACGACATTTCATTTCAGAACACTTGGTTACAATATAAGCCGGTTCATTATACGGGTAGAGGAGGGTAAACGAATATATCGAGTGAGGTGGAGTTGGAACCCGTCAATGGTTAGGATTTTTGGAGGGAGTGGTAAAACGTGAAAAGGACAGATATAAACATTGTTTGTATTGATAAGGATAGGACGGATGAGGATCTTGTAGGTATGATAGCTGTGGGATTTAGCCCTCAAGTTCTGTCAGGTAGTTGTGCTAATCTACACCGCCAGTCCAAAAAGTTTCGAGACAGAATTAATAAAAAAAAAAAGAGAAAAGTTAAGATCGTTGTTTTAATGCCTCATGTGTTCTACAGTCTCACCAGTTGAGTATAATGCATTGAACGTTCATGTGACCATGTGAAACTGTCATTAAAAAACACTGTTTTAGGATGATGTTCATCTCGCGCGTCACAGTTGCTTGAATGCCGGTTAGTCGTCAAAGCGTTAACTCTTCATGTGAATTTTTGCACTTTGTCATTATATGGTACCGAGCGAGGTGGTGCAGTGGTTACCACATTGGACTCGCATTCGGGAGGACGACGGTTCAAAACTGCGTTCGGCCATGCAGATTTAGGGTTTCAATAATTTCCCTAAATCACTACAGGCAGTTGCCTGATGGTTCCTTTGAAAGGGTACTGCCAGTTTCCTTCCCCATCCTTGACACCATCCGAGCTTGCGCTCAGGCTCTAATGATCTCGACGTAAGCGGAACGTTAAACTCAATCGTCCTTCTTTCATTTTGTGGTAGGTTCGCATTATATACTAGACTCTTGTTACCGGTGATGAATTTTTTTCCAAAACAGGACTGTCAGTTTTCCATTTCAATCAAGTCGCGGTAGGCGCCCACTTTTTTTTTCTCCTCCTCGATAGTCAGCCTGTGCGAGGCAGACTCTGCACACTCGTTTCATCTCCGGAACATTTTGGAAAATGTCTAGAACACTTGATTTAGAAATGTTGCGACTTGTGACAACAAAGTTGACACTACGGTCGGCCGTTCACAGCTGACTGTTTCAATGCGCATCTGTTTTTAACAGGTGTTAGTTAAAGTTACTGCACCGAATTTGGTTATACGTCAGGAATAAAATCAGTCTCAGATATTGTCGGACGGAAAATATATTACGAACTTTGTTTTGGACGGTTAGCTAATGAAGTTTAAAATAACTTGTAACTTTTCGCCTACAGCAGCTTCAATGCTAATTGTTAGCTAATACATTCCAAAAATCGAAAAGGATGGCCAACATCATCTATTTGTGAAAAACTATTTACTTGATTTCTTTTCGCTGCATTTTAGATTTCAGCGTTAAGCCGTACTCATAACGGTCCCAGTAACTATGTAGAAACATAAAAGTTAAAAAAGGAAACCACGGGCAAGCGCGAGTAGGCTCAGGTTTTGAGGAGTGAGATTTCGAGTATAAAAATACGTGACATAAATGTCCGCACCTTCTAATTGCAATGACTTAAAAGTTTAAAATTTTTACACCCCAGCATTTCGCATAAACTTCAACGTAAACCCACACTGAAAAAAAGGCAACATCACAAAGAGACGGTCAACGAAGTGATCCTATAAGGCTTCTGTTTTTACCAGTTGAGGTAAAAGACACTAAAAATTTGGTTATAGTCTTGTAAGTCATATTTCATGTTATGTAAATCTGTTTATTCCATTCCCCATACTGCAGGTTACACATTACGTAAAACTCTTTATTAAATTTTACATTCCGTGTATTTCCAAATATCCGGTTCAGGCAATTTTTAGCAGCAGTTCAGTATTAAGTAATTTCATCATAATCTCTCCACTATACCCTTATTCAGCGAGTTCCACACAATCTTTGAGCTCTCTGAAAACTTTTCACAAAATCCTCCACCCTAGAACGGCTCTATGGAGATGTGTGCCTTGTTTGTCAATATGGACGTTAAAATAGTGGAAATCGATAGCTCGAAGTTTTGCAGCGGATTTCATCTCCAAACAATCGACTTTTATTACAGTTTTATTATATTTTAACAAACTATTTTTCAGATTTTTTTTTCCTTTACAAGAGATATTCCTGTTATTTATTTTCACAGATTTTGTTTTGATGAACATTGTAACTGCAACGGCTCACTTAAATTTTTGCTTCAATATAATAATTAAACTTCTAATTAATTTAAGATTGAAAATCGAGCTGCGTTTTTATCTGCTAATTTTTGTTTATTTCTAATCGGTGTTCGTCTTACTGGGACATCACCAGTAAACAACTGACTATATTCCACAAGAGAAGCTAGGGTAAAGATAACCAAACATATGTGTCATACATCTTGTTCTCACAACCTTTAGTATTACATTCATACGAATTGCGTTCTTTGTATTTTCGTACCGTATTACTTCGTTACCTACTGTGTTGATGCTATCCATATTATAAACTGTAACTTAATTCGTAATTTAATATGCTTGGGACCTAACAAGAGCGATAATCGCTTGTTTTTACATTTCTGACCCAGTGTCACGACCAAAGATTAACTTTACCTGGGAAATATATAAACAAAAAAGAAACAAAGCAAACATAAATAATAAAAATATATCGCAGTGAATCCTGGAAAAGATTCATTGTTAATGTTGAACATGACATTCACGAAAGACAGAATATAGCGTTTGAACATGTGAAGCACATGAATAATACGGAGACAGATACTCCAAACATTAATGTAATAACAGAAAATCAATAGATACACCATTTCAGAAATCTATGGCATGATGAAGATAGTGAAGAAGGTTATTCTATAAAAACTTTCTAACTCTGTAGAACAAATATATATAAAAGAATTAAAAGCAGATTTAAAAATAACAAAAACAGAAAAGTTACTGGCCTTGATGGCATTAATATTGAATCAACTATGGAGGGACCGCTTCAGAATTTTGCTTCCTACATTTTTTAAATATGTATTGGAAGAACTGATACGTTTCTGAAGAATGGAACACAACTAAAGTTATTTCTATATTTAGAAAAGGCAATAGCGATGCCACAAGAATTAAAATTTATGGGAAATTCTTGATCAAAGGCTACAAAGTACAACAGAAGCAATAATCTCAGGCTTCAGAAAGGGTCGTTCGCGTAATGATACATTTATAATAGACAAATTATTGGAAAACGTCGGGAATTAAAACGTATTTAACATTCATTGATTTTAAGAAAGCCTTTGATAAGGTAAAAAGACCCCTTATGTGGAAAATATTGGAAATAAAAGGTCTTCCAAAACATCTTATTAGTAGCATAGAGTCCATATGTAAATACAGCTACAGTTGTAAATTCATGTTCGAAAATGTCAGATAAAATTTTAATAAATCGAGGTGTTCGACAAGGGTGCACCGAGAGCGGCGGCGCACTGGTTAGCACACTGGACTTGCAATCGGGGGTACGACAGTTCAAACCCACATGCGGCGCTCCTGATTAAGGTTTATCGTGATTTTCCTAAATTGCTTCAGCCAAATGAAGTATCTGCGGTAGCAGAATAGAAATGCAGAAAACACAAGCCCGAAAACAATTTATTGGACTCACCAAAACGAAACAATAATCCAGTCTCCGAAAGAACAAAAGAGTCAATCCCAACTGCAGATCGTACAAATAGAAAACAATAATAATAATAATAATAATAATAGGAAAGACCCGTCTCTTCACAGGGAGAGATCACAAAAAAACAATTCTACATGTCAAGAAGTTTGTCGATTATACCATTTGCAAGAGATCGGCCAGCTAGAAGAGTGGTCTAGCTGCTAGGGTGGCAACTCTGTATACTTCGAAGCGGTGCGTCGAACTGCCCTTTGCCGGCGGTGCCCCGCCCTATGAAGCCCGTTTGGCGGATGCATCTGGAACTATTTGCGATCACGTGCGTGGCGTATCAGAGTAGTTCCTGGGCTAGCTGCGACCTCTGGTGAAGCTGTTCTGCAGGCACTGCGAGCGGGTAGCGGTCCCTGGCGGCCGGTGGTGGAGACCTGGTGTTATGTTGTGTTGTGGCTGCCTGTAAGTATTTGTTTTGACAACACAGACGATGTAGGTTTTAGTGGTGAATATACGTACTGTGATGCAGGCACCCAGTGTTGGTTGGAAGTAAAGTGGGATGCCGACGCAGAAGGAGCTACGATGTATGAAGTGGGCGGCCACGGCACCAAATGCTGGGATGGTACCTCCGAAAGGGTACGGCCGCTTCCCTCCTCCATCCTTCCCTAATTCGAGCTTGTGCTCCGTCTCTAATGACCGCGTTGCTGATGGGACATTAAACACTAATCTTCTCCTTCTCGACAACGGCGCAGTCTATCACGCACTTTATTTAATTTACATACTGACTTTGAAGTGGAAAGATGAAATACATTTAGGAATTAAAATAGGATCTAGTGTGCCATTAAATACTCGGGTAAATGCTGATGACCAAATACTAATACAAGGAACAGAAGATAATTTACAAAGAGCAGTATATAGATGGAGCCAAAACGCAGTACACTAGAAAGGACAGAATCTAGTCAGGAAGAAAATAACAATGAATGAAAAAATTTTAGAAGTATCCCACTTCATTTACCTAGAATGTTATTAGTTTTAACGATAACAAAGACGTAAAGAAGAAGGTTAATAAATAACAAGGTGTCTACAGAAGAGATGGAGGACCTTTGGGAAGTAAACTGGAAAAGAAACACAAATGAAAGTCTATAAAGTTATAGCTGTGCCTACTCTCGTGTATGGTTCCGAATCACGGGTGGTAGCAAAAATGGAAACGTCACGTATACAAGCAGCAGAGATGAAGTTCATGAGGCATGTAAGAGACTGTAATAAAATGGATAAAATAAGGAATGAAAGAGTAAGATAGACTTAAAAATCCTTTCAATTAATGACAAGATCGAAGAGAATGGAATGAAATGAAAGGATCATGTTCAGAGAATGACAGAATATAGATTGCCAGAAAATAAAACTACTTCTCGGGAGACTGTAAAACAACTAGGTAGACCTCGTAATGGATGGATGAATGGATGGATGGATGAAAGGTATCTGAACAGGAGATTACAATACTTAATCCTTATAAGGAGATATGACGATGACGATGACGACGACGACGACGACGACGACGACGACGACGACGGCGTGACACAGTCGGTTGTTTCCTGACGACAGCCGAGTAAGACGAAAACCACATTAGAAATACGTAAATATTAGTACAGAAGAAAACGCAATTTATTTTTTCATCCTTGAATGTGAAATCTTTCTACCAAGAACTGATGGAAGAATCCATAAACACACTGCCTCACAAAAGAAAGTGAAGTACGCAGAGGGAGAGGAGGAAACGAAATGAAAATTCACGTTTGAGTAATACAGAGTCCACTTTACAAAGAACAAGCAATATAATCCCATTTATCAATATGACATTACACCTTCCCCCCACCTTGCCTGGATGCATGCTCTGATTCGGTTGGCAAAGGCTTCGTAAAGTTGTTGTATCATCTCCTAGCGCAAGCTGGCTCCCCAGCTGTCGTAACTGGTCCTCAGTATCCTGGATGCTGGCACTAGGACAGAGTTAATGTCCGCGTCCGTGCCACATATTTTCTGTCAGGGGCAGACATGTGAATCTTATCGGCCCCGGGAGTTTTTCAACATCACGCATACAGCTTACAGATACACATCCCAGTGTGGACGAGCATAGTCCTGTTGAAAAATGGCAGTATATACTGTCGCATGAGGGGTTGGCGATCTACCGCCGTACCGTCAGATTCCCTCAGTCACAGTGAACCGTGACTTGAAGTCATACTCGATCGATCCACATACCATGATGATGAGAGTAACACCGCTATCTCTCCCTAAAACACTGAAAGCACGGTGTCCTGCCCAGGTCGCCGCCGTATTCGACGACGATGATCATTCGGGATAATAAAGAATCATGGTTCATCGCTAAACATAATGTGACGTCATTCATCACCACTCCAAACTTTCCAGTCATGGCACCACTCGAAACGCACCCGTTTGCGTTTTTGTATTAACGGCAGTCGACACGTGAGACGGTAATTCTCTAGTCAGGCTGCTGCTGATAAAGCTGTCTCACAAGCGTACACGGCATCTCCGTGTCCTTCAGAGAGATCACTGAAATCGGACGCCGTTCACACCCCTTACATATGAGGCCTTGTAACATCACTAAACAAGAACAACTCTTCCATTCATTCTGGTGGTCGTTATAGCACGTCACAGAGAACTGCTGTTCTAATCATTTACGAACTTGCCGATACTGTATACGTAAACGAAGTTGGTGTCGTCCGACCATGTCAAGTGGGTGCTTGACTTTACTTGTCAGGCAGTGTACAAGGATATTACAAAAGGGATTATACGATACCTGTCGGACAACACACAACGAAAACAGTACTATAACTCACTAACCCTACAGTACAGAATTTATTTATGAAAGAGGTATTCGTTTAAATTTTCACACAGGACTGGTCAGTTTCAATCGAGTAAGTCTGAACCATGAACCATGGACCTTGCCGTTGGTGGAGAGGCTTGCGTGCCTCAACGATACAGATAACCGTACCGTAGGTGCAACCACAACGGAGGGATATCTGTTGAGAGGCCAGACAAACGTGTGGTTCCTGAAGAAGGGCGGCAGCCTTTTCAGTAGTTGCAGGGGTAACAGTCTGGATGATTGACTGATCTGGCCTTGTAACGCTAACCAAAACGGCCTTGCTGTGCTGGTACTGCGAACGGCTGAAAACAAGGGGAAACTACAGCCGTAATTTTTCCCAAGGGCATGCAGCTTTACTGTATGGTTAAATGATGATGGCGTCCTCTTGGGTAAAATATTCTGGAGGTTAAACAGTTCCCCATTCGGATCTCCGGGCGGGGACTACTCAAGAGAACGTCATTATCAGGAGAAAGAAAACTGGCGTTCCACGGATCGCAGCGTGGAATGTCAGATCCCTTAATCGGGCAGGTAAGTTAGAAAATTTAAAAAGGGAAATGGATAGGTTAAAGTTAGATATAGTGGGAATTAGTGAAGTTCGGTGGCAGGAGGAACAAGACTTTTGGTCAGGTGAATAAAGAGTTATAAATACAAAATCAAATAGGGGTAATGCAGGAGTAGGTTTAATAATGAATAAAAAATAGGAGTACGGGTAAGCTACTACAAACAGCATAGTGAACGCATTATTGTGGCCAAAATAGGCACGAAGCCCACGCCTACTACAGTAGTAAAAGTTTATATGCCAACTAGCTCTGCAGATGAAGAAATTGATGAAATGTATGACGAGACAAAAGAAATTATTCAGGTTAGGAAGGGAGACGAAAATTTAATAGTCATGGGTGACTGGAAATCGAGAGTGGGAGAGAAGGAAACATAGTAGGTGAATATCGATTGGGGCTAAGAAATGAAAGAGGAAGCCGCCTGGTAGAATTTTGTGCAGAGCATAACTTAATCATAGCTAACACTTGGTTCAAGAATCATGAAAGGAGGTTGTATACACGGAAGAAGCCTGGAGATACTAAAAGGTATCAAATAGATTATATAATAGTAAGGCAGATATTTAGGAACCAGGTTTTAAATTGTAAGACATTTCCAGGGGCAGATGTGGACTCTGACCATAATCTATTGGTTATGAACTGTAGATTAAAACTGAAGAAACTGCAAAAAGGTGGGAATTTAAGGAGATGGGACCTGGATAAACTGAAAGAACCAGAGGTTGTACAGATATTCAGGGAGAGGATACGGGAGCAATTGACAGGAATGGGGGAAAGAAATACAGTAGAAGAAGAATGGGTAGCTTTGAGGGATGAAATAGTGAAGGCAGCAGAGGATCAAACACGTAAAAAGACGAGGGCTAGTAGAAACCCTTGGGTAACAGAAGAAATATTGAATTTAATTGATGAAAGGTGAAAACATAAAAATGCAGTAAATGAAGCAGACAAAAAGGAATACAAACGTCTCAAAAATGATATCGACAGGAAGTGCAAAATGGCTAAGCAGGGATGGCTAGAGGACAAATGTAAGGATGTAGAGGCTTATCTCACTAGGGGTAAGATAGATACTGCCTACAGGAAAGAACCACTTGCATGAATATCAAGAGCTTTGATGGAAACCCAGATCTAAGCAAAGAAGGGAAAGCAGAAAGGTGGAAGGAGTATATACAGGATCTATACAAGGGCGATGTACTTGAGGACAATATTATGGAAATGGAAGAGGATGTAGGTGAAGATGAAATGGGAGATATGATATTGCGTGAAGAGTTTGACAGAGCACCGAAAGACCTGAGTCGAAATAAGGCCCCTGGAGAAGATAACATTCCATTAGAACTACTAACAGCCTTGGGAGAGCCAGTCGTGACAAAACTCTACCATCTGGTGAGCAAGATGTATGAGACAGGCGAAATTCCCTCAGACTTCGAGAAGAATACAATAATTCCAATCCCAAAGAAACAGATGTTGACAGATGTGAAAATTACCGAACTATCAGTTTAATAAGTCACAGCTAACGCGAATTCTTTACAGACGAATGGAAAAACTGATAGAAACCGACCTCGGGGAAGATCGGTTTCGATTCCGTAGAGCCGGCCGTGCGGCCGTGCGGTTCTAGGCGCTTCAGTCTGGAACCGCGTGGCCTCTACGGCCGCAGGTTCGAATCCTGCCTCGGGCATGGATGTGTGTGATGTCCTTAGGTTAGTTAGGTTTAAGTAGTTCTAAGTTCTAGGGGAGTGATGACCACAGATGTTAAGTCCCATAGTGCTCATAGCCATTTGATTCCGTAGAAATGTTGGAACACGTGAGGCAATACTGACCCTACGACTTATCTTAGAAGAAAGATTAAGGAAAGGCAAACCTACGTTTCTAGCATTTGTAGAGTTAGAGAAAGCTTTTGACTTTGTTGATTGGAATACTCTCAAATTCTGAAGGTGGCAGGGGTAAAATACAGGGAGCGAAAGGCTATTTACAATTTGTACAGAAACCAGATGGCAATTATAAGAGTCGAGGGGTATGAAAGGGAAGCAGTGGCTGGGAAGGCTGTGAGACAGGGTTGTAGCCTATCCCCAATGTTATTCAATCTGTATATTGAGCAAGTAATAAAGGAAACAAAAGAAAAGCTCGGAATAGGTATTAAAATCCATGGAGAAGAAATAAAAACCTTGAGGTTCGCCGATGACATTGTAATTCTGTCAGAGACAGCAAAGGACTTGGACGAGCAGTTGAACGGAATGGACAGTGTCTTGAAAGGAGGGTATAAGATGAACATCAAGAAAATCAAAACGTGGATAATGGAATGTAGTCGAATTAAGTCGGGTGATGCTCAGGAAATTAGATTAGGAAATGAGATACTTAAAGTAGTAAATGAGTTTTTGCTATTTGAGGAGCGAAATAACTGATGATGGTCGAAGTGGAGAGGATATAAAATGTAGATTGGCAATGGCAAGGAAAGCGTTTCTGAAGAAGAGAAATTTGTTAACATCGAGTATAGATTTAAATGTCAGGAAGACGTTTCTGAAAGTATTTGTATGGATTGTAGCCACGTATGGAAGTGAAACGTGGACGATAAATAGTTTAGACAAGAACAGAATAGAAGCTTTCGAAATGTGGTGCTACAGAAGAATGCTGAAGATTAGATGGGTAGAGCACGTAACTAATGAGGAGGTATTGAATAGAATTGGGGAGAAGAGCAGTTTGTGGCACAACTTGGCTAGAACAAGGGATCGGGGGGTAGGACATGTTCTGAGGCATCATGGGATCACCAGTTTAGTACTGGAGGGCAGCGTGGAGGGTAAAAATCGTAGGAGACCAAGAGACGAATACACTAAGCAGATTCAGAAGGATGTAGGCTGCAGTACGTACTGGGAGATGACGAAGCTTGCACAGGCTAGAGTAGCATGGAGAGCTGCATCAAACCTGTCTCAGGACTGAAGACCGCAACAACAAATGTGAACCATAATGCAACATCCTGTCCTCGTATGCAAGTCAAAGTCTTAAGGTTTATAAATCTCCCATTGATCTTTAGATACGGACACACGTTATCAAAGGATGCGGTCCATCGTGTCCCATCATGCTTTAGTAAACTACCCGAGCCACTTAATTTTATTACTAGTTAAAAGCTAACTTGTGATCTTGTCCAAGGTATTTTACACTGAACAGCCAAAGAAACTGGTACACCTAACATGCAGGGCCACAGCGAGCACGCAGAAGTGCCACAACACGACGTGGCATCGATTCGACTAATGTGTGGAGTAGTGCTCGAGGGAACTGACACTATGAATCCTGCAGAGTTGTCCATAAATCCGTAAGAGTACGAGGAGGTGAACATGTCTTCTCTACAGTACGTTGCAAGGCATCCTAGATATGCTGAATAATGTTCATGTCTGGGAAGTTTGGTGGCCAGCGGAAGTGCTTAGAGGAGTGTTCCTGGAGCCACTCTATACCAATTCTAGACGTGTGGGGTGTAGCATTGTCCTGTTGGAATTACCAAAGTCCGTCGGAATGCACAATGGACTTGAGTGGATGCAGGTGATCAAACAGGATGCTTACGTATGTGTCACCTGTCAGAGTCGTATCTAGAGGTATCAGAGGTTCCACAACACTCCAACTGCAGAAGCCCCTCACCTTTGCAGAGCCTCCATCAGCTTGAACAGTCCCCTGCTGACATGCAGGGTCCATGGATTCATGAGGTTGTCTCCATACCCATACACGTCCATCCGCTCAAAACATTTTGAAACGAAACTCGTCCGGCCAAATAACATGTTTCCAGTCATTAACAGTCCTATGTCGGTGTAGACAGGCCCAGGCGACGCGTGAAGCTTCGTGTCTTTGTCATCAAGGGTACACTAGTGGCCCTTCGGCTCCGAAATCCCATATCGATGATGTAACGTTGAATGGTTCGCACGGTGACAGTTGTTGAAAGCCCAGCTTTGAAATCTGCAGCAATTTGCGGGAGGGTTGCACTTCTGTCACGTTCAACGATTCTCTTCATCGTCGTTGGTCCATTCCTTGCAGGATCTTTTTCCAGGTGCAGCGATGTCGGAGACTTGATGTTTTATTGGATTCCTGATATTCACGGCACACTCGTGAAATGGTCGTGCGGGAAAATAGACACTTCATCGATACCTTGGAGATGCTGTGTCCCATCACTCGTACGGCGACTATAACACCACGTTCAAACTCACTTAAACCTTGATAGCGTGACATTGTAGCAGCAATAACCGATCTAACAACTGCGCCACACACTTGTCTTGTACAGGAGTTTCGACCGCAGTGCCATATTCTGCCATTTTACATATCTCTGTATTTGAAAACACATGCCTGTACCAGTTTCTTTGACGCTTCAATGTAGTTAGAACTATGAGTAAGAGGTCTTGGAAAGCTCGAGTGGTTTTTCTTAGTTATCGGCTGGGGTTTTGCAGGTATCCATGGTAACATGAGGAGGAGAAATTAATTATTCTCTGAGCGTTTTTCTGAGAGAGTTACAGCAATCAAGACGAGAACTGTTATGAGCAGCGGTGGTTAGTGCGCAGGCCGAACAGATCGCGGAAACACTTGTGACCGCAATACCGACAGCTGCGTGAGCTCGCGCCTTCACGAGCGTCCTTTGCTGGCAGGTACGCCGCATCCGGCTGCGTGCCGGGACTGCAGAGCTGGTTGCGACAGTCCAGTCGGCTCCTGCACCGTCCTCTCTCTCCTCTGGTCAGCCGCGACACTGCCGGCCTCGTCTCTCCAGACACCCGGTGCGCGCCACTGCACTGCCCCACATCTGTGCTACGTTCACGTGTCCGCCAGACAGCTCACTTCCTTACCCTGCTTCTTCGAAGTACAGTGGGTGCGCTTGCCTGCAAGCATGAACACACGCACACAACAAATAGCTACATAAACCCAGAGGGTGGACAAAGATATGGGAACAACAAAGATATGATACATTACAGTTTTGCAACTGGGACCAGCACAGCTTTTCCAAGGTTGTCGTCCTCAGCCGGATGATGCGTTATCTGAAGATCGCCTACAACTAGAGGACGAAACCGGTTACATTTTTAATAAATCACTATGAGATCAACAATTTTTTCTAATAATTTTAGTTAACTGATAGATCGCCGGTTCCCAACAACGTGATGTAAAATTATAACAACACATTACCGTGCCTCCTACGGCGTAGGAAGACCGCTGGCATTCAAGATAGCTTCCAGTCGTCTAGGAATGGATAAATACATGTCCTGTAAGACTGAAAGCAATCTCACTCCAATGTTTAAGCAAAATAGTAGCAAATTCAGGTATGATGATGGAGGTGCATAGTGAGCAAGCTCCATTCCCTCCAAGACCCCAGAGGCTCAGTAATAATGAGATCTGGCGGCTGTTGTGGTTAGGTTGAGATGGGACATTTCATCCCCCTGCTTACAAAAGCAGCCCTGGGCGATGTGAATAGGAACCCGTTCGTCTTAGAACACAGCATCACCAATGGGAAACGAACATTGTACCAGGGAATGGAGCTGATCAGTCAAAATGGTCATCTAGTCCTCAACAGTAATATAATAATCTTGCAGAGTAAGCATTGGGTCCATGGAATACTGGAATATGGCAGCCTAAATCTTGGGAAGTAAACTTGCCCAGAATTTGGAAAAAGTGTGAAACAATACTCCATAGTCCAGGTTTTATGGCTTCGTCGCCGATTTATTCTGTTACAGGCATTTGCTTTATTGATAAGTGATTTTGGAATTCCATCTCGCCCAACAATTCCCTGTTTATGGAGCTCCCTTGGTGTTGTATTGATCATCACAGGGTTCACAAATGGGACATTCAGTTCTGCATTGACTTTTGCAGCAGTAGTCCTTATTTTTTTGTCACAATCATCTTCGATAGCCCTCTGCCACGATACTCAACACACATTGTCGTTCGCGTTGTGCCTTATCGGATAATGATTTCCCAAATTCCCTGTGTAGGATACAAATCTTCGATTCGGTGCCTCTAGAAGCACGAAACACTCTGCCCCCTTTGATTACTGAAGCACCCGCTATAAGAGCATCAGTAATTTACACACGTTCGGATTCACTTTTCTACGACATAATGTACTCTCAACTACACAGATCCTTGTTCTGACCATGGCTGACACTTGCAACCTATTGAGGACATTGCATAGGTGCCGTTCGTTGCCAGATACAACAGCACGACCTGCAGGCTTGGGTGATATCAGCATTTATGTTCAGACATAAAGATCTCGAGGCGTTCACTTGTTTTTGTCCAACCCCTGCGTCTACCTGTCGCACCAAAGTGAGAAGTTCTGAGGAAAATTGGGGAAAGCTATAGGGAGAGAGGGGTGATATACAACATCTACAAAAACCAAGAGGGAACAAGAAGAGTGGGAGACGAAGAAGTGCCCGGGTTAAAAAGTGTGTAAGATAGGGATGTAGTCTTTCACCCCTGCTGTTCAATCTATACTTCAAACAGGCAATGATAGAAAGAAAAGTAATTTTCAAGAGTGAGACTAAAATTAAAGGTTAAAAGATATCAATGATAAAATTCGTTGATGAAATTCCTATCCTCAGTGAAAGGGAAGAAGAATTACAGGATCTGCAGAATGTAATGAACAGTCCCATGAATACAGATTAAGGATTGAGAGTAAATGGATGAAAGACGATAGTAATGAGAACTGCGAGAAACTTAACATCAGGAATGGTGATCACAAAGTACATGAAGTTAAAGAATTCTGCCACCAAGGCAGCAAAATAACCCGTGACAGTCGGAGCAAGGAGGACATCAAAAGCAAACTCGCCATGGCAAAAAGAATATTCCTGGCCAAGGTAAGTCTAGTAGTATCAAACGTAGGCCTTAATTTGAGGAAAAAATTTCCGAGAATATACGTTTAGAACAAAAGATTGTATTGTAGTGAAACATGGACTGTGAGAAAACCTGAAAAAACAATCTAAGCATTTGAGATGTGGTGCTACAGACGAATTTTGAAAGTCAGGTGGACTGATAAAGAATGAGGAGTTTCTGCGCGGAATCGGAGAGATAAGAAATCTATTGAAAACACTGACTAGAAGGGACAGGACGGTAGGACATCAGTTAACACATCAGGGAATAACTTCAATGGTATTAGAGGGAGCTGTAAAGAGTAAAAGTTGAGGATGCTGGCTGCAAGTGCTAAAGATTGGCACATGAGAGAAAATCGTGTCAAGCTGCACCAGACCAGTCAGAAGACTGATGACTCAAAAGTATGTGTGTCTCTCTTTGTTAAAGACACACACTTCTCGCAGTTCTCATTACTATAATCTTTCTTCCATTTACTCTCTATCCTTAATCCGTATTCATGGGACTGTTCATTACATTTAGCAGATCCTGTAACTTACAACTTGATGCGTTGAGATCTTTTCACGAAACTACGATCATAAACTTTATCTTTCGCAGACCATCTACTTGGAGGCACATGACAGTTTCGATGAAATATGAGAAATCAGAGCTTGAACGGAAACATTTATGCACTCTTTTTTCCAGTATACTGTTAGAAATTGGAACAGTGAAAAAACAGTCTGCACGTCGTTGTATGAATACTCTACCAAAATCTTAAGTGTGAATTGCAGTCTAGTCCTATAGATGGAGATGACCTACATTTATGTGTGACTTCTTAGCGAAGACTTCAATCAGTTTTCATGCTGACACACGTGGATATTTACTCATCACCGGAACTTCCCGTTCGCTGCCCTTATCGTTATTCATCTTGATTTTACGTGAACGCAAGAAAGACTTCACAAAATAACAATAAATACAGAAGTACTTGATGACGAAATCGGTGGTGCATCACGACTTCCATAGTAGAAAAGCAGAAGCTGTAAAATTTGTTGACTATTCCATCTTTACCCACAATATTTCGAATTTTTTTGTGGAGTCCAGTCACCGATTGCAGTTCAGAGACTACAGAAAATTATAGTCCATGAAGATGTTGGAACACTGGGGATGAAAATGAGATCGTCAGAACAGAGGAGCACGCTGAAATATGCCTTCGCTACAAAACGTGTATGCTTTTACAGCCGGCGTCTTCATTAGTCAGAATTTCCCGGCTAAGATGCCGTGGTCGAATAGTAGAAATTCTTCCTCCGGACGTTTCTTTGCCCACTGCTCGGAAGATATTGCCCGCAGTTGGCAACGAAACGTCAGTAGGAAGAATTTCTGCTGTTCAATCAGGGCCTCTTAGTCCGGAAGTTCGTCAGAAACTAAAGAAATTTCATCCGTCAACCTGGTGATGAATGGCAGAACTGTCGTACCGAGACTACTTCTTCCGGTGTGTCACTTTGCCGGGTGTTAGATTTCGTGGCCCTGGTGGAGTACCGATGGCTCCTCAGAACGCATCCTAGGTGTTGCATAGCGAAAGCCAACACGTAGCGAAGTCACACGGCGGAAGAAGAAATGTCTGCTACCGCCTTCCTGCCATTCAGCCCCAAGGTGACAGAGAAACGGCCATGTATTGAACAAACACAGCGCAAATACTATGGGGCATTCTTCCAGCTGATGGAGATACATCCTGCGAGTGCGGAACAACGCAAGACCCGGCCCACCTGTTAATATGTCCTCAACTTGAAAAACCCTGCACAACACAGGACCTGATCGAGGGAACCAACAAGGCCATCGGAGTTGCTACCTTCTGGAAATGCTGACCGGACACGGAAATGAATGAATGATTCACAAACCAACCTAAAATGTCTCATAACTGCGAAGGGTGATAACAAAGAAATCCATGTAGTACCAAGGAACAGAAGTCCAGAATGGGATTTCGGTTGTTATCATTTTGAAAAGAGTGAATAACTTGCTCAAAATGGCGGTAACAAAAGAAAGACTGTTGAAGAATCAAACGGCTCCTTCTTCCTCGTGCAGGTGCAGGGGTACAATGACGGCGGTTCTTCGTCGGTTGCAACTGAGGCAGTATGTGAAATCTCCGTCGGCAACACACTTGGTCAATTTCTTATATCACTTTAGTTTTGTCCTATTTTTTTGGGTCAGAAGCTCACTGGAGAGGCCATAAGATTCCGGATCACAGCCGCTCCAGCCCGTTCTGTTTGCTTGCTTCCAGACTGACGACTTCCACCATACAACGCAGTCGCGGATGCGCACCGCTCCTCGCG
Source organism: Schistocerca piceifrons (assembly GCF_021461385.2). Taxonomy (NCBI): domain Eukaryota; kingdom Metazoa; phylum Arthropoda; class Insecta; order Orthoptera; family Acrididae; genus Schistocerca; species Schistocerca piceifrons. The sequence continues at coordinate 314,875,108 of NC_060142.1, read as the reverse complement.
TATGCCACCTGCATGCTACTCACAGTTTGCCTGTTCATTACTTCGAGCGGGACGTCGTAATTTCTCTCGCGTACAGGAGTCACCGTTTTTACTCGGCGTGTGGTAAACTCCTACAGGTGTGACGTTACATCCCATCGATAAAAGTGCCTGAAGATCAAACTGTAGTCACCTCAGAATTGATAAATAAATTAAAACGAGACATTAGTCTAGCGCTGTCGAACTTGTTAATTTTAAAGCGTTTTCAAAGGATTCCTTGGAGTGTGAATAAAATTTGAATCAACTGTAAAGCTGGTAAAACCCGCGATATTTTTTTACGGAGCATGGGTTTCTGTTCTGGCAACTGGCTGATGCAGACAGTTATAATGATTTTCTAGCATACAGATGTGCTTATGCAGAGAAAAGAGTCGTGTTAAGTGCCAATAAAAAAGTGCTAAGAAGAGTAAGTGTTAGAGCGTCAGACCTTTTGATTTACAGACTGATATTTACCAAAATAGCCGCCAACTCGGAAGCGTATTCGATAGAAATTCAAAGAATGTCGATTTTTGAATCCTCATTATATATTTGGTTAGTTAGAAGAAAAATTATAGGACCTAATTCCCTGACCTTCAAATCTAATGAATCTCATAGTGTACGTACTATCAGAGTTACACATATTCATATTATAAGACAACTAGCGATATTGTTAACTTCTCCTATAAAGATAATATATCATCGATAGATTCCAGCCTTTCGCTTGATAATCATCACATCATTTTGCAGTTTGTCAAAGGGCGTTAATATGAACATCAATAAGCCATATGACGTTGGTCATCTCGGAACAGTGCAACCAAATTACCTGTATGTCACTATGTTTTTAGTGGGGCATGTCAACGTGTGTAGACTTATGAAAAATTAAATTAAATGACGAGAGTAATTTGGGCATCAGAGCAGCTTTCGAAGATCGATAAATTATATGTAGTCAATCGTAGTGGTGTGGTGTGTGTTTATACACGTCACTTACGAATCAATGAAAGTTGTTTAAATATGTAATGTTCTACGGCTTAAAATTTTGTACTTATTAACGAACATTACACGCCTGCAGAAATGTATCTCCGTTAAATTTCACCTTAATTTGTTCATACGTTGCAAAACTCATCCAAAGTTTGTAAAAAGAATTTCCGTCCCAAGTCTTCCCATGCTTAGCCTAAGCGCCTGGAAGATACGCAACCTCTTCAACTCATTAGCTCGCGAGGTTGCCTTCCATTCATTCAGGCGCCGCAGTGGGTGGCACTTTGTATCTAGCGATTTGACCATTTGTGCGGGATTACGGTACTCACTTCTTTGTAGCTACACATTATTATTGGAAAATTACGCATCACTGTATACCTCTTGAGAACGGCGTGCACAGTGAGACACAGGTAAATAAAGTATACGGTGAAACTTCCAGCAAATGCGGCCAGTAAATGTGCAAAACGTGAAGACTGAGGCTGTCAGGAAAACCCAGTATCACCACCAGTACTACGTGTAACTGGCATGTACCTTTTAAGGCAGAGTTGTTTTTCGGGATATTACTACCAGAACATTGATCCAGCTCCGTCCTGCATAGATAAATGCTAAAGCCGTCTTCAGTCGTACCCAGTCCGGCAGGCATTCCTTCTATGGAGTCACAGTGCATTCTGCTGCTGTCTAACTACTACGAGCGGTTGCACCTGACCTAGTTATAAACTCGAAGACTAACATAATAATTTTTTTTTTTTTTTTTTTTTTTTGAGTCGGTAGTCTTCTGACTGGTTTGATGCGGCCCACCACGAGTTCCTCTCCTGTGCCAACCTCTCCACCTCGTAGTAGCCCTTGCATCTTACGTCCTCAATTATTTGCTGAGTGTAGTACAATCTGTTTTTCTCTACGGTTTTTAACCTCTACAGCTCCCTCTAGTACCATGGAAGTTGTTAAGTGATGTCTTAACGGATGTCCTACCATCCTGTCACTTCTTCGTCTCAGTGTTTTCCATATAATCCTTTTCTCGCCTATTCTCTGTAGAACTTCTACATCCCCTACCTTATCAGCCCATTTACGCTCTTTTCTGGTTTACCTACAGTCAGTTTCACTACTGTGCAATGCTGTGCTCCACACGCACATTCTCAGAAATTTCTTCCTCAACTTAAGGCCTGTGTTTCATACTAGTAGCCCTCTCTTGGCCAAGAATGCCCTCTTTGCCAATGCTAGTCTCCTTTTTATGTCCTCTTTGCTCCGACCGTCATGGGTTATTTTCTTGCATTGGTATCAGAATTCCTGAACTTTAACTACTTCGTGATCACCACCCCGCATGATAAGTTTCTCGCTGTTCTCATGTATGATACTTCTTATAACTTTCGTCTTTTTTCGATTTATTCTCAATCCTTAATCTGTACTCATGAGACTCTTCATTCTATACAACAAATTCTGTAATACTTCTTCGTTTCTGGTGAGGAGAGCAATGCCGTCAGCGAATCTTATCACTGATATCCTTTCACCTTTAATTTTAATTTCACTCTTGAACCTTTCTTTTATTTCCGTAATTGCTTCTTCTATGTATAGATTGAACAGTAGAGTCGAAAGGCTGCATCCCTGTCTTACACGTTTTTAACCTGCAAACTTCGGTCTTGGTCTTCCATTCCTAATATTATTTCTTGCTTTTTGTACATATTGTATATTAATAATCGTTCTCTATAGCTTACCCGGATTCTTTTCAGAATTTGGAACATCTTGCACCATTTCACATTGCCAAAAGCTTTCTCCAGGTCGAAAAATCCGATGAACGTTGTAAGTAGGCTGTTTAGCATTTTATGTTGGCAACGCCACATAGCGCTCTGTATGATAATCACTGACTGTGCTGTGTGCAGTCTGTGGCTGATTTGCATTGTTGCAATATTCACTATTGTAATGTTGGGCAGTTGGATGTGAACAATGCGTAGCGTTGCGCAGTTCGAGTCGAGCCGCCAGCAGTGGTGGATTGTGGGAGAGAGATGGCAGAGTTTTGAGAGCGAACGATCTTGGCGTGTGTCCATCAGAAAGAGTAAATTTGTGATACTGGATATCATGAACTGATATAATGACTTTTGAACACTATTAAGGTAAATACATTGTTTGTATTTGGCAGTATTGGCACTCGCTGCATTGCAGTAGTTCGAGTAACGAAGATTTTTATAAGTTAAGTGATTCATGAAAGGTATAGGTTATTGTTAGGGGCCATTCATTTGTAGGGATTATTGAAAGTCAGATTGCGTTGCGCTAAAAAAATATTGTGTGTCATTTTACTGTTGATCAGAATAAGTAAAGAGAGAAATGACTGTGTACGTTCAGTTTTGCTCAGCTGTTTGAAAATCAAATTACGTAAGACGTTTACCAGTACTGTCACTCTTTAATTTTCCTAAGGGGACATTTCATATGTCGACCCTTAGCCGAGGATACCTTACTGGAATCTTTCGATTTTTTCTTGTAGTTTGTGTAATTAGTGTAGCTATTGTTTATTGCTAGCGCGTAATTGTAGAGAGAATCATCTTTGTAGCTGTAGTTTTTCATCATTGTACAGTAAAACAGTTGTGGCATGCATGTAGATTTGCACCAGATATTTCGCAGCTGTGCTTGCAATTAATTAGATATTATTTTCAGTGCTATTTTAATGTGTTTTCTTATTTTACTCTTCAAATTGTGCTTTTCTGTGTTATGGTGTGAAATATTGTGACAATTATAGAGTGTGAAAACCGTAATACTAGGCTCCCAAGTAAACTGAGAAAGGACAGTGAAGACGAGAATAGTGCGTTAGCGCCACCGTGTAATGAATTAATTAATGTTCAACATAGTAATTTGGTAATTGTGCATAGGGAAATGGACCAGGCAGCAAATAATGGTATAGACAGTGAAACAATTAATGAAGAGGGAAGCATTGTCGATCGATCGGTCGACAACAGCTTGCCTCAGGATTCCGAAATGACAGGACTATTAACTTTGCAAATACTGTAGATTCAGGTTTTGCGTCCTCACCTTTTTCTCAATTAAGTCAAGACAAATCTTCTGCTTTTGAAAATGCGAATGTTGCCGGTACAAATGCACTGCCGAAAAGCGTAGAGGAACAGATTCCAGACACTAATACATTATTCTAGCAATTAATGCAACAAATCCAACAACATCAGAGACAAACACAGCAACAGCTTCAAAAGTTAGACACAATGGAACAACATCAGAGACAAACACAGCAACAGCTTCAAAAGCTAGACGCAATGGAACAAAATCAAAAACAGTCACAGCAACAAATGGAACAAAATCAGAAACGAGTTAAAGAAACACTTCAACAAACACGTGAAAATTGAACTACTGAGTTACATAACATCGAATCGAAATGTCAAAAAATCTGTAATGACGTAAAAACACAAATTTGTGAGCATTTTCAACCTATTTTTTCGCGGCATGAAAATGCATTACAGAATGACGAAGCAGCCATAAAAGAACTGCAAACTATAGTTCATGAAAATCACGAGACCTTGCGGGCTAAAATTGACTCAGTTGCATCTACTGATTCGGTTATGCAACTTGCAAAAACTTAAAGGACGCAGTAGATACTCCGAAAATTGGTTCAGAAAGACACTTGAAGGAAATTAGTTCATTATCAGAGAAAGTAGTCGAACTTTCGGATCAGCTAAATAAAAGATTATAACTACTGAAGGCACTAACTACTGATAGGCATAGTTAGCAAATGAAATATTTTGATAGAGAACAAACAATGTCTTTATCTTAATAGTGTTCAAAAGTCATAATACATATAGCAGTTCATGACATCCAGTCTTACAAATTTCCTTTTTCTGACGGACACACTTCCAGATCGTCCGCTCTCAAAATTCTGCCATCTCTCTCCCCACATCCACCACTGCTGGCAGGTCACCTCCAACTGCGCAACGCTACGCGCTGTTCACATCCAACTGCCCAACACTAAAATAGTGAATATTCCAACAATGCATATCAGCCACAGCACAGTCAGGGATTTTCATACAGAGCACTACGTAGCGTTACCAACATAAAAACCTAAACAGCCTACTTACAACGTGTCTTGATTTTTCTTTAGTTTCGCTTACATTAGCAACCACAACGTCAGAACTGACTGTCTGTTACCTTCATCTTTTCTAAATCCAAACTCATCGTCATCCAAAACATCCTCAGTTCTCTTTTCCATTCTTTCGTGTATTATTCTTGTTTGCAAATTGGATGCATGAGCTGTTAAGCTGATTGTGCGATAAGTCTTGCACTTGTCTGCTCTTGTAATCTTCAGAATTGTGTGGACAATATTTTTTCGAAAGTCAGATGGTATATCGCCAGACTAGTACATTCTACACACGAACGTGAACAGTCGTTAGTTGCCGCTTCTCCCAATGATTTTAGAAATTCTGATGGATTCTTATCTATTCCTTCTGCCTTATTTGCTCATAAGTCCTCCAAAGCTCTTTTAAATTCTAATACTGGACCCTCTATCTCTTCTATATAGACTCTTGTTTCTTCTTCTGTGGTGTCATCAGAGAAGTCTTCCCCCTCATAGAGGCCTTCACTGTACTCTTTCTACCTATATGCTCGCTCCTTTGAATTTAAGAGTGGAATTGCCCTATCACTCTCAATGTTACCACCCTTGCTTTTAATTTCACCGAAGGTTGTTTTGACTATACTATATGCTAAGTCAGTCCTTCGAACAATCTTTCCTTTTTAGATTTCATTGCATTTTCCGTGCAACCGTTTCACCTTAGCGTCCCTCCACTTATTATTTATTTCGTTCCTAAGTGACTTGCGTTTCTCTATTACTTAATTCCCCTAAATATTTTTGCACTCCCTTCTTTCGTCGATGAGAGGTATTTCCTGTGCTATCCGTGGTTTCTTTGCAGTTACCTTCTTTGTACCTACGTTTTTCTTTCTGACTTCTGTGATTGCCATTTTTAGCGATGTCCATTTCTCTTCAAGTGACCCTTTCTTCTACTCGTTTACTCGTTCCCTTACAACTTACAAGAACCCCTCCCTCCCACTTGTATTAATCCTCCAGAAATGTCTGTGTACCCCGTGAGTCTGTAGATGGTATAAAGGGCGTACAGTGTAAATAGCTACGCTTTCACAACCCAGTTTTGCAATAATTAAGCCTCCTTGAACTGCCTTAATAAGCTGCCGCATGAGAATTTTTCATATCTGTTATGTGGGGATGCTCTCGTTCTTTAATGTCCCCTTGCAGAGCCGTAGCAGCTCCGTCGGATTCGTAAAACGCAATATTACTGTCTGTTTTACGTAGTAAAGCGGGAAGAGGATTTTTAGTGCAAATAATCTTTACTGGGGATACCATTATAGTGCGTTTATTTAAGAAATACTGTAAAATGAATCTGTTCACACTGATAATGAGATAAATATTAAATGTACGAGAGCATGGTTAACCACACAACTAGATCGACGATTGCCTATTACGGCGCACAGTCCGTAACTTGAACGTACAGTGGGTAGAGTTCGTATAAGGTAGTACATATTTGATTACGCCAAAGTTATTCATTTACTTATTAATACCAACGTTTCCTGGCATTGTAAAATTACTGAAAGATAGTATTTATGATCCGTAGACTCCTGTTAATGTCTGAGTGGCAAAAGGCAATTTTTATGAGGAAATATTTGTTAGTAACAATTACTTGATTCGCGCCACAATAAAATAACTTCCCTTCCATATATTTTTGCTGACGTCACGAACGATTTTTGCACTGTCTCTGAAAGCGCCAGATGGCCAACCACCTCTGCTAGCCAGCGTGGGAACCTACCGCTCGCTCGTTAGTCTGTACGTATTGCTGCGCTCATACGTTCACTTCATGTATCTCAAATAGCAAAACTGTAAATAAAGTAAAATGCATTCTTATCTGCAAAGGAGGGGGTACCTTATAAACTGCATTCCAATGCCCCACGACTATTAGATTTTCGTCTTGCTTTATATGCTGAAATTACCTGTTCAGTATACTGACATACTCTCTCTACCTCTTCATCTTCGCCTTGCGCCGTCGGCATGTATACCTGAACTATTGTTGTCGTAGTTGGTTTGCTTTCGATTCCGATGAGAACAAGTCTATCACTGAACTGTTCACAGTAACTAACTCTGCACGCTACCTTCCTATTCATAACGAATCCTAGTGCTGTGGTATCATTTTCCGCTGCTGTTGATATTAAACTGTACTCATCTGACCAGAAATCCTTCTTTCCATTTCCCTTCACTGACCCTCAGTATATCTAGATGAGACTTAGCATTTCCCATCTCAGATATTCTAGCATCCCTGCCACGTTCAAACTTCTGACATGCCACGCCTCGACACGTAGAACGTTATCCGTTCGTTGGTTATTTAATATTTTTCTCGTGGACACTTCCCCTTGGCAGTCCCTTCCCGGAGATCCGAACTGTGGACTAGTCCTGAATCTGTTACTAATGGAGAGGTCATCATGACACTTTTTCAATTACAAGCCACATGTCCTGTGGAAATAGGTTGTGTGTCTTCAGTGAAGTGGTTCATTGCCTTCTGCATCCTCATGCCGTTGATCTTCTTTGATTCTTCCGCCTTCAGGAGCAGTTTCCCACCCCTAGGACAAGAATGCCTGAACCTCTGTCCGCTCCTCCTCCCTCTCTGATAAGGCCATTGGCAGAATGAGGGGTGACTTCTTATCCTGGAAGTCTTCGGCCGCCATTGCTAATGATATTTATTCATAACTTAAGCGGTGGAGGAGTTCGAACCCGGGACCGATGATGTTTTGATTAGTAGTCAAAGACGCTACCCGTAGAACACTGGTGCAACTCAATAAGGTTTCTAAATGTCAGTATCCGCTTTCCAAATTAAATAAAAAGCATAATATATTTACAAATTTCTTTTTGTTGCTCTACGACACCTTGAGAGCTCTAGGAGCCCCCAGTTACTATGGGTAATAAATTTTTTTTTACTCTTTGATTTGTGGATATACATTCAAGTTAACTGACTTTTTCCCCCGGATTACAATGTTTTACTTAAAATCATATGCATCATCGGTTCCACATTTCCGTTTAACATTCAGTTCCTTTATTTCCCAGTCTTTGCCTCCACTGCAAACGTAATTCATTAAGCCACTGGCACTTTGAGAATAAGGTAATGGCCACTACATTCGACATTTATGTTTATATTCCACTGTTGTTTGTAGACAGATGTCACTAAAAGTCTATAGTACTGCACCCGACGACCGTGGTTCTTACTGTTGTTGAACATGGAGTATCTATTTGCAAACACTATGCACTTTTGGCAACATCACGTGGCTACATCTTCAAGAAGAATGTAAATAGTTAGTAGATTCGGAAAACGACGAAACTTTCATTGTGTTAGTTGTTACAAGGAACTCAACAATTAATAAAATGTTTCAGGATATTATGCCGTGGCCTAATGTATTTTCCATTAAAATCCAACATTTCGTCCCAATCTGCGGAGGAACACCAGCATCCGCAACAAACGTCGCAGAACGTTACAGGAAAAGTCTTGAGTACATAGGAAATAAATATCCAAATTATCCATTAGTTATATGTGGATACTTTAATCTGGCGTCCATTGACTGGGAAAATTACACGTTTATCACAGGGGGCAGAAGCAAAGACTCGTGTGAAGTTATTCTAGGAGCGCTCTCAACATTCAATCACTAGCAATTGTTTAGAAAACCAACTCGAGATGGGTACATATTAGATATCCTGGCGATAAATAGATCTGATCTTTTTGAGGAAGTTAATATAGTAGAAGGTATTAGCGACCATAATGTCCTTGTGGCTTCTATGTCAGTGGAAGTTGCACAAAAAAAAAAGGTAGAGTTTTCTTATTTGAGAAAGAAAATAAAAGTGTCATTAATGAATATCTTCATAGTCAGCTCCAAGCATTCACCGCGGGACACAGATATTGAGCATCTTTGGTCGGAATTTAAAGGTATTGTCCACCACGTGCTAGAAAAATAAGTGCCTAGCAAAAATATAGGGCAGTAAAGGATCCACCTTGGTTCAACAAACATATTAGAAAGTTGCTGAGAAAGCAGAGAATTTTGCACAGTCGTTTTAAACGTAGTCACTGCCCCGCTGACAAACAGAAATTATGCGAAATGAAAGCAGCTGTCAAAAGGTCAATGAGAGATTCCTTTAACGAATTTGAAAGCAGTATTTTATCTGCAGATTCTAAAAGTAAACCCAACAAATTTTGGTCCTACGTAAAATCTATGAACTCTACAAATAACTCAATACCTTCTCTTGCTGACAGTACGGGTAATGTAACGGATGATGATAAACAGAAGGCCGAAATTCTAAACCTAGCTTTCAAAAACTCGTTTACGTTATAGGACTGCAGCACCTTTCGCCCTTTCAATTATCGAACAAACGCAAGGATGGATAGTGTTTAGTGTATCTGGGATTGTAAAACAGTTAAGATACTTAGAAACCAGTAAGGCATCTGGCCCAGATGGTATCCCCGTAATATCTTATGTTGACTTTGCTACAAATAATGCACCATTGTTATCCATCATCTATCAGATATGATTGGAACAACGGAAAGTTCCACGGGACTGGAAGAAGGCCCAGGCCATAGCAATCTATAAAAAGGGTAGAAAATCGGATGCACATAACTACCGGCCAATTTCACTGACATCAATTTGTTGTAGAATCATGGAACATATTTTGTGTTCAGACATAATGACCTTTCTAGACTCTGAGAAGCTCATCTGCAGAAACCAGCACGGTTTTAGGAAAAGCGGTCATGCGAGACACAGCTGACCCTCCTCTTTGTGCATGCATGATATACAACAAGCTCTAGATACCGGCTCACAGGTTGATAGCATATTTCTTGACTTTCGTAAGGCGTTCGACTCAGTTCCGTACTGTCGCTTGCTCCAAAAAGTGTGCGCTTACGGTCTATCCAATGACATATGCGGTTGGATAGAAAGATTTCTAACAGACAGAGAGCAGTATGTCGTCCTGAATGGGGAGTCTTCAACAGAAAGAAGCGTAACATCAAGCGTGCCCCAGGGCAGCGTAATAAATCCGATGCTTTCTACGATTTACACAAACGATCTGGTTGAAGGTATTGACATCGGCATTAGACTGTTTGCCGATGATGCTGTAGTCTACAGGAAAGTAGTATCACACGAAAGTTGTGAACAAATCAATGAGGATTTGCTGAAAATAAATGCGTGGTGTAATGACTGGCAGTTATCTCTCAATATTAGTAAGGGTAACCTACTGCTTATAACAAAGCGAAAATCACCATTAATGTACGAGTACAAAATAAATGCTCAGTCTTTGGAAGCGGTAACGTCCGTCAAGTATCTGGGTGTGACTATACGAAATCATCTCAAATAGAACGATCAGATTACACAAATAACAGTAAGGCGAACTCTAGACTGTGGTTTATTGGTAGAATCCTGAAGCGAAATCGTCCAGTCTTAGAGTACTGTTCGTCTGTATGCGACCCTTACCAGTTGGGTCTTATTCAAGAGATTGAGAAGGTCCAAATAAGAGCGGCAAGATATGTGACTGGTACATTTAGCCATCGCCAGAGCGTTCCAAATCTCATAGAAAGTTTGAAGTGGGACAAACTTGTAGATAGAAGACGCGCTAAACGGAAGGGCCTACATTCAAAAATTGGATCATCGCCGAGGATGTAGAGCATATATTATTACCACCAACTTTCAAATCGCGCAATGATCACCTTTCAAGCATAAGGGAAATTAGAGCTCGTACTGTGGCATTCAGACAGTCGTTTCTCCCTCGCGCGATCCGCGAGTGGAACAGAGGGGGGAGGGGGGGGGAATATGACTTTGGCGCGAATAGTGCCCTCCGCCACACACCGCTCATTGACTAGTGGAGTATATATGTAGACGTAGATGTAGACGTTTTCAAGGAGGATCGTAGTGTCCAATTCACGTCCCAGCTCGCTGCTGACTGGAGCAAAATTCCGTTTACATCACTTCGCGCAGTAACGTGAAGTGATATGCCTTGTTTCGAGGCCCACTAGAAAGACAGGCAGCAGCGCATACGTCGCAGCACGTGACACTGCAGGTCTTACGAGTGCCAGCAGCCGTCTCCGGCGGGGTGCGAGTAACTGTTTGAAACAATTTTAATAAGTCTTGACTCCGTGTTTAAATACATGCAAGTTCGCTATAGAACACGACAAAATTAAGAACTTAAGTGGGTACCTTTTCAATTAAATGTCGTTTTCCCATTAGCCCTGCACAGAGCCGGGCATTCGCGTAGTGTGGCGGACAAGCCGACTAGTGTGACGTCACAGCTTCGTCGCAGGGCCCGTAAATCTCGTTCACCCTGCATTGATTTTTTTTTTTCCATCAGTCTTCTGACTAGTTTGATGCAACCCGCCACAGATTCCTCTCCTGTGCTAACCTCTTCGTCTCTTAGTAGCACTTGCAACCTGCGTCCTCAATTATTTGCTGAATGTATTCCAATCTCTGTCTTCCTCTACAGTTTTTGCGCTCTGCAGCTCCCTCTAGTACCATGGAAGTCATTCCCTCATGTCTTAACAGATGTCCTATCATCCTGTTCCTTCTCCTTATAAGTTTTTTCACATATTCCTTTCCTTCTCCGATTCTTCGCAGAACCTCCTCATTCCTTACTTATCAGTCCACCTAATTTTCAACATTCGTCTGTAGCACCGCATCTCAAATGCTTCGATTCGCTTCTGTTCCGGTTTTCCCACAGTCCATGTTTCACTACCATACAATGCTGTACTCCAGACGTACATTCTCAGAAATTTCTTCCTCAAATTAAGGCCGATATTTGATATTAATAGACTTCTCTTGGCCAGTAATGCTCCTTTTGCCAGTGCTAGTCTGCTTTTTATGTCCTCCTTTCTCTGCCAGTCATTGGTTATTTTGGTGCCTAGGTAGCAGAATTCTTTAATTCCATGTACTTTGTGTGACTAGCAATCCTGGTGTTACGTTTCTTGCTGATCTCATTTCTGATACTTCTCATTACCTTCGTCTTTCTTAGATTTACTCTCAGTCCATATTCTGTACCCATTAGACTTTACATTCCATTCAGCACATCCTGTAATTCTTCTTCACTTTCACTCATGATAACAATGTCATCAGCGAATCCTAAGATTGATATCCATTCACCTTGAATTTTAACTCCGCTCCTGAACCTTTCTTTTATTTCCATCATTGCGTCCTCGATGTACAGATTGAACAGCAGGAGCGAAAGGCTGCAGCGTTGTTTTACACCCTTGTTGCAACGAGCACTTCGTTCTTGGTCGTCCACTCTTATTATTCCCTCTTGGATCTTGCACATATTGTACATCTTGTACCATTTTACATTGTCGAACGCTTTTTCCAAGTCGACAAATCCCATGAAAGTGTCTTGATTTTTCTTTAGTCTTGCTTCCATTATTAACCGCAACGTCAAAATTGCCTCTCTTGTGCCTTTACCTTTCCTAAAGCCAAATTGATCATCATCTAGCGCATCCTCAATTTCCTTTTCCATCCTTCTGTACATTATTCTTGTAAGCAACTTGGATACATGAGCTGTTATGCTGATTGTGCGACAATTCGGCACTTGTCAGCACTTGCCGTCTTCGGAATTGTGTGGATGATGCTTTTACGAAACTCAGATGGTGTGTCGCCAGACTCTCACATTCTACACACCAACGTGCATAATCATTTTGTTGACACTTCCCCTCAATGCTTTTAGAAATTCTGATGGAATGTTATCTATCCCTTCCGTCTTACTTGATCTTTAAGTCCTCCAAAGCTCTTTTAAATTCTAATACTGGATCTCTCATCTATTCTAAATCGACTCCTGTTACTTTTTCTATCATATCAGACAAATCTTCCTCCTCATAGAGGCTTTCATTGTATTCTTTCCACCTATCCGCTCCCTCCTCTGCATTTAACAGTGGAATTCCCGTTGCACTCTTAATGTTATCACACTTGCTTTTAATGTCACCAAAGGTTGTTTTGACTTTCCTTTATGCTGAGTCTGTCCTTCCGGCAATCATTTCTTTTTCGATGTCTTCACATTTTTCCTGCAGCCATTTCGTCTTAGCTTCCCTGCACTTCCTATTTATTTCATTCCTCAGCGACTTGTATTTCTGTATTCCTGATTTTCCCGGAACGTGTTTGTACTTCCTCCTTTCATCAATCAACTGAAGTATTTCTTCTGTTACCCATGGTTTCTTCGCAGCTACCTTCTTTGTACCTATGTTTTCCTTCCCAACTTCTGTGATGGCCCTTTTTAGAGATGTCCATTCCTCTTCAACTGTACTGCCTACTGCGCTATTCCTTATTGCTGTATCTATAGCGTTAGAGAACTTCAAACGTATCTCGTCATTCCTTAGTACTTCCGTTTCCCACTTCTTTGCGTATTGATTCTTCCTGACTAATGTCTTGAACTTCTGCCTACTCTTCATCACTACTATATTGTGATCTGAGTCTATATCTGCTCCTGGGTACGCCTTACAATCCAGTATCTGATTTCGGAATCTCTGTCTGACCATGATGTAATCTAATTGAAATCTTCCCGTATCTCCCGGCCTTTTCCAAGTATACTTCCTCCTCTTGTGATTCTTGAACAGGGTATTCGCTATTACTAGCTGAAACGTGTTACAGAGTTCAGTTAGTCTATCTCCTCTCTTATTCCTTTTCCCAAACCCATATTCTCCTGTAACCTTTTCTTCTACTCCTTCCCCTACAACTACATTCCAGTCCCCCATGACTATTAGATTTTCATCCCACTTTACATACTTTATTACCCTTTCAATATGCTCATGCACTTTCTCTATCTCTTCATTTTCAGCTTGCGACGGCGGCATGTATACCTAAACTATCGTTGTCAGTGTTGGTTTTCTGTCGATTCTGATAAGAACAACCCTGTCATTGAACTGTTCGCAGTAACGTAGTCTCTGTCCTACCTTCCTATTCATAACTTTGAATACCTGAAAGCAACTGCCCTATGTCGGTTGCTGTCGCCCGCTGTCGCTATTACCCGGTGAGGGAAGACTGGTACACATGTTCTTCAGCACAGGGATCCAGATGTCACTCAGTTTCACGCCCACCTCTTTCCTATTGCAACTCCAGGGGTGCTCAACAGTCCCCATTGCCACCTGTATTGCCTTTCATGGTATCTGCTTGTGGCTGCCAGTGCTTGAGTCCTATCAAAATGAGTATAGTGGTCTCCTGGCTGCAAAGCATGTTCCGCAACAGCTGATCTGTCGATCTCCCCATTTCTACAATTTCCCTTGTATTTTTATAGTAGTTTATCGACCGATCTTTTTGTAGAGCCCACGTACACCTTTCCACAACTATATGGAATTCTATAAATTCTTGCTTTTTCCAGAGGTTTGCGAGCAATCTTTGCCAGTTTTAGGTGATCCTGCAACATCGGGATGGGTTTGTAGATCATAGCGATGTTCTGTTTTTTCAAAATGTTTCCCATGCGTTCAGCAACGTCCTTAATGAAAGGGAGGGAAAGGTTTTTATTTCACACGCATTTGTGCATCACTATGATCTTCGCGAGGCGGCTTTAACGCTCTTTTTAAATCAGCGGACGAATAAACATTCTTTGCAAAGCTTTACTGAGATGTTTTAATTCTGCGTCAATCAGCTCCGGTTGGTAGATGTTGCTTACTCTACCCGCCAACGTTTTTATGATGCCTCGCTTTTTTGTGGGAGGTGGCTCGAATCCCGGTGTAGGTAATGGTCTGCGTGCGTGGGTTATTAGTAATCTGTGTGGTCTCAGCTACCATGTTCTTTCTTAAGAACTAGCACATCAGTAAAATTTATTCTTCTGCGTGCCTCCTATTGAGTTGCTTTCGAAAACGACCTAGTTCCTCTCTGCCACACCTCCACAAAACGTGTCATCCACGTAGCGCAACCAAATATTTGTTATTTTATTGGCAGATTCCAATGCCTGCTCATTGAATTTTTCCTTAACTAAAGGTTATGGCGTAAAGACAGGCCACATAGATTGTTAAACACACCAGGTATTTCAACAGGAAGGAGGGCGTGAAATTGAATGACATCTGGAGCCCGGTGCTGACGAAGACGCGTAGGAGTCTTCCACCATGGGGCGATAGCAACAGCGGACGATGGCAACCGACAACGTATAACTGCCCACGTCTTGTTGTGCCGACTCCACTGCAGCTTGAATGGATTTTTAAGTTTGTTTTATATGCCCGACTTCTAATTTCACCACACAAGTCTCCAGGGTTGAGCAGTTATTGCCCGATGACGACATGCAATACAGTTTGTTGAAGCGAAGTTCGCCGTTATTAATCATGTTTTTAGATTTAATTTTATTACTCGTACAGAGACTCAACGTTCCTTTGTTTGACAGCGCGTCGTCAAACTAAGTATGAAATGCTAATGTCTTTGCAATACATAATGTCGACTATTGAGTTAAAGTTCGTACCTATTTTGCCATTTTAGAGAAGAGAAACATTAAGAGCTTCTGCTTCTATAGTCTCAGTATCAAATGTTCACTAATTTCAATTTACTTCCTATCTCAGTTCAGTATTTAACACAAATTATATATCAATGTCATTTCAGAGATATTACATCGGTTCCACACTAACGGAATGACACGTAATTGTCGTTTAACATCACTTTTATTAATAATCCTTTTTCTTATGACGTAAATGTTAATGAATGATCACTATCTAGGAGGAAAGAGGGATTGACCCTAATCATGAGATAATAGCTTTTAATGAGCCCACAATCGTTAATTAAATAAAAAGTCACGTTCAAGGATGATATGCGAACAACTTTCGTTACGTCCGTTTTCACGTATCTGTCAAAACTAATCCTGTCGCCCACAATTCAAATTAACACTGACGTTAACCCCTTTTGTCGGAACATCGAATCGTAACTATTATGTGAAAGTTTATTCTAGTCCCCGAATTAATTCCTTTCAGATACGCGCACGACCGAACAGCAGAACGGAACACAAACGACTTGTTTTAACAACCGAACAACGCAATGACGTTACATTACGAAAATGTCCGGCCAATGAACATCTCTTTGAATTTATCTTTTCTACTCTGCTTAGTTAAATTATTCCTAATTACAATTTATTCAGCTATTTAACGAAAACATCTAACAAAAAATAAAATAAATTTATCCCAACGTAAAAGATCCTTTATAAACGGCAAATTGCGCTCCGTTATTCAAAGCATGTGGCGTCACGCCATTGCGCGCGAGCAGGCGCACGAAATTTTGCTGCAGTCAGTAGCGAGCCACGTATGAATCGGACACTCAAACAAGCTGCGATCCGTCGTCAAAGTATCCTCCGCGGATGGGAACGAAACGTTGGGGTTTTAATGTGAAATCCATTGACCACGACATAATGACCCGGAAAATATTATTAATTTGACATTTCCGGCTGGGAACGTTTATATTTTACAACTGCTTGAAACTTTAAGTAGTCCAAGTCAGCCCTCGAGAAGAGACGCAGTTTTATTCTACTAACCACGTGCACACTAATACTGCTTTCGTGTCTGATGACGTAAAACTACTGATTTTTGTTTTTGCCTCTAATAATACAGAGTGTTTCAAGAAGAATATAAGTATTACAAGGTATTATTTTGCCCAAACTATCGATCGCTGAGCCTCGGCTCTGCTATTGGAGAAACGAGTACATAGTCTAGTTTATATTAAAGGCCTGTACATATCAATTGTCTTCTGTTTTGCTTGGTAACCGTCATATGTTTAAAATTCCTACTCCGCAGCAGATATCATTTTGTGTTCTCGAGTTTGCGAAGTGGAATTCCATGATTACAGTGCAAAGACATTTCAGGTTGAGGTACCAAATTGATCCTCCGAGTGGGTGGAACATTCGTTGATGGTATCTACAGTTTCTAGATACAGGATGTGTATATAAAGGAAAGAGTCCTGGCCGCCCTCGTGCTCCTGAAGAAAATGTTGCACGAATTCGAACTGCTTTCTAATGTAGTCCTTCAAAAAAACTCTTCGTGACAGTCGGGAGTTACAACTGCCTACAAACAATCTTTACAGTGTTTTGAGACGTCGGTTGATTATGAAGTCGTACAAAATGGTTCAAATGGCTTTAAGCACTATGGTACTTAACATCTGAGGTCATCAGTACCCTAACTAACCTAAGGATATCACACACATCCATGCCCGATGCAGGATTCGAACCTGCGACCGCAGCAGAAGCGCGGTTCCGGACTGAAGCGCCTATAACCGCTCGGCCACGGCGGCCGGCCTGAAGCCGTACAAGTTACAGCTGTTACAAGCTCTACGTCCGGTTGACAAACACAGACGAAACGTGTGGCATTTTGTAACGAGATTCTTTATGCTATTGGCAATGATAATACTTTCGCACAACACATCTGTTCAGTCGTGAAGCGACTCTCCATGTTCGTGGTAGGTAATCAAACAAAGAGTTGGAATCTGGGGCCTACAGAAACCAAATGCAGCCATTGAACTTGTACGAGATTCGCCCAAAGTCAATGTGTTTCGTGCAATCCCTGATCATCTGTTTATGGACCATTCTTCTTTGATGGAAACATGTTTGACTGTCAGTGGTCAGGTTGACAGAGGAGATAGAGATGATCCAAAGAAGAGCGGCGCGTTTCGTCACAGGGTTATTTGGTAAGCGTGATAGCGTTACGGAGATATTTAGCAAACGCACGTGGCAGACTCTGCAAGAGAGGCGCTCTGCATCGCGGTGTAGTTTGCTGTCCAGGTTTCGAGAGGGTGCGTTTCTGGATGAGGCATCGAATATATTGCTTCCGCCTACTTATACCTCCCGAGGAGATCACGAATGCAAAATTAGAGAGATTCGAGCGCGCACGGAGGCTTTCCGGCAGTCGTTCTTCCCGCGAACCATACGCAACTGGAACAGGAAAGCGAGGTAATGACAGTGGCACGTAAAGTGCCCTCCGCCACGCACCGTTCGGTAGCTTGCGGAGTATAAATGTAGATGTAGATGTTACAAAACTGGTTGTTTCCGAGGCTGCACGAAGACAGCTTTCAACAAGACGGGACATCCCCTCACTGGAGTCGCCAGTTGCGTGAATATCTGAATGAAACTCTGCCGATCCGTTGGATTGGTCGTCAAGGAGCTGGCGACGTAACGTGTCTCAACTGGGCTCCACGGTCACACTATTTGATACCCTCTGCCTTCTTCCTGTGGGGTTTCTTTAAAGACTATGTATCACCACTCCCACAGAACCTGGAAGAGTTGAAGAACCGGATCCGTACTGCCTAACACCAGAGACGAAGGACATGCTTCACCGAGTATGGGAGGAATTTGAGTATCGATGTGATATTGTTCGTGTCGCTGATCGAGGACATGTTGAACATCTGTAATGTGAACTTGAGAGGTTCGTAAATATGTGTGTAAAGATTCCTGTATTACTTGTGGGGAATAAATACGCTTAAGGCGATACAGGATAGCACACAGTTTTATTTGCGTAACTGGGTTCAGAGTAGCTCATAAAACTGACGTCCGTCTTGGCAACCGGCTAGGAGCGACTTACGTCCTCCTTACTCCAGCTAATTTGCCGAAGTACCGGTTAAGTCCCTGACCAGATGTTGCCAGGCCTACGGCAACTTTTTTTCCATTGAGGTCAGTGCCTGAGAAAATAAGCATTTTAAGTTACAGTCTTGGCTTTTCTTACAAACACACACTATTTGGAATTTAAAGTGATTAATCCACCTGTTTCATCACTCTACATCATATTTATCAATCCCAGGTGAGCCGTGAATTTACTTTCAAAACCTTTTCTTAAGAATTTACTTTATTTACTAGCGATTCATCAAGAACATTAACACATTTAATCACACTATGTGAGCATGGAAGTAGTTGCCAGTGGGTAACTGATGGCTCTGAGCACTATGAGGGGTAATTGATGAAAACAAATTAAATTTCTTTCAACAAATGGATATTTTATTCCTAAAAGACCCCTTTTTATTAAAACAGGTTTAAAATTATAATCAGAAAGCACCCTCTAAATATCAAGTTACAATTTATTCAGAGGCAGAAAGAACAAATTTTGACAGTATCAGCTTTCGGGCTGAGAACCTTGCCGCTCCGTTTTGACACGGTCGTAGTCACGACCGCTCACAACAAGCTCTGAAAGACTACACTGGTGCAGATCTGCAACACACCAGATTACTTTAAACTAAAAATTTTAACTACTCAAACAAGCACATAAACTATGCACCCAGTAGGAGGGATGGAAATGGTACCAACACTAACATTAAAAGATTAACTAGCCACCGAAGGTGCAAATTGATTTTAAAAGGAAGTATTACGGTGGAAGGGTGTCAAATTTATATACTAAAGTGAACATTTAAATAAAAAAAACATGAAATGCAGTCTTACATAAAATGTACAAACATGCTCTACATTACACATAAACCGCCTCTCAAGATGATAGGCAAGATAAAAACATATTTCAGGAATTTGGCCGTTACACTTCAAGCAATGAATTCGTTAACACCGAATCCGACAAACATGACAGAGGCAGCTATTAACATACGGCAGACCGACAGACAGACAGACAATAACTGCCTACCAAATGCGGACGGGAGACAGACGAGCAAGCTGGGGACGAGAAACTGACCAAGAAAACAAGTATAATTTAACAAGTAAATGAAACAACATATCTCCAATCACTTAACTTCTAATGAACTGCGATTTCTGGCGAAGACCTGGCGCAGCACCCCCAAAACGCTCTCCCGAACCGTCCGCTGCCAGCCGCTTCAACGGACGCAGGAAGGCGCGCCTATCTCCCGTCTCACTGCGTGGCAGCTCGCGCCGGCCAGACCGATGTCGTGGGTTGACTCCTGTTGCTCTCGGTCGGCTGCGAAGCCACTAACCCTCGCTATACGGCACGGGCTACTGGACTGACGTGGCGACCTCACATGCGCCGACGCTCAAGACGGACAAGTCATCTTGGGTCCCAGTGCGCGACCGACCAACCGATCGATCCAAACGCCAATGACCATTGCCTGAACAAAGTCGAGCAGACTGGCGACCTAACACATACTAACACTCCGGACGACAGACAGACACTGACTGCCCCACACTGACCCGACTGACCACTGATCCCTTGGCGAGCTCATAGCGCCCCTTAAATGCACATGAACAGGCAATCTTTCCCCTTTTCCACCAGAGGGAGAGACCAAAGCTGCGACTGCCACAGCGGCGCCACCGCCAGAAACGGAGGGCGACTGCTTCACACTACGCGCTGCGGCGCGCTCTTCACAACAGCAATTTATACCATGGCTCACCAGGATTGGTTGGCAGTACTTAAGTTGGCAGCAGAACGCCGCTCTTCATGCCTTTGTTATTTCCTCTTCATTCCTCCGAAGGTCTCACATCCCACGTGTTTCATAATTTGGTCTATGTACAGAGAACAGCCAAAAATATGGAAAAACCAAAAACGCAACGCCTGATGGCTTGTAGGAAAAACGTTGGCATTCAAAACAACTTGCAGTCGCCTCCAGAAGCTTAATAATGTTGAGATCTGTCGACGGTGGTGGGCAGGGAAGATGCGACAGTTCATCGTCATGCTCACAAAACCAGTTATCGACGATACAAGTTGTATGAACCGAGGTCCTTTCGTCTTGGAACACAGCTTCACTATTGTGGTACGATCATTGTACCATGAGATAGATCTGATCAGCCAAAATGCACACGTAATTCTTGGCAGTAAGGTGACTTTGCAGAATACCCACGAGGCCCATGGAGTACCAGGATATGGCTACCGAAAATCGAATATCCTCCTCTTTCCCCCTCCCCCCGTCGTGGTTAATTCCTGAAGAAGTCAGCCGCCCGCGGTGGTCTAGCGGTTCTAGGCGCTCAGTCTGGAACTGCGCGACTGCTACGGTCGCAGGTTCGAATCCTGCCTCGGGCATGGATGTGTGTGATGTCCTTAGGTTAGTTAGGTTTAATTAGTTCAAAGTTCTAGGCGACTGATGACCTCAGAAGTTAAGTCGCATACTGCTCAGAGCCATTTGAACCTTTTTTTTTTTTTGAAGAAGTCACAAATAATATGAAACAAGATTCATCCGATCAAATGACATTGGCCTATTGCTCCATATTCCATGTTTTACAGCTTCGGCACCGCGTTTCCTTATTTGGGCATTTGCTTCACTGATGAATTCCGGCTCACCCTCTAATTCCCAGTTTATGGAGCCCTCTTCGTGTTGATTTGGCGCTGACGAGGTTCGCGAGAGAAATGTTCAGTTCTGCAGTTACTTCTGCAGCTGTCGTCCTCTTATTTTTCGTCACAATCCTCTTTAGTGACTGTCACAACCACGCACGAGAACACTTCTGTCCGCGTTGTGACTTACCGGATAATGTTTTTCTGCTTTTCCTGTATGTGGCACAAATCTTAGATATGGTGGCTCTTGAGACACCAAACACTTCGGCTTCCTTAGTTCATCTACATACATACTCCGTAATCCACCACACGGTGCGTGGCGGAGGGTATCTCGTACCACAATTAGCATCTTCTCTCCCTGTTCCACTCCCAAACAGAACGAGGGAAAAAATGACCGCCTATATGCCTCAGTACGAGCTCTAATCTCTCTTATTTTATCTTTGTGGTCTTCCCGCGAAATATAAACTGGCGGCAGTAAAATTGTACTGCAGTCAGCCTCAAATGCTGGTTCTCTAAATTTCCTCAGTAGCGATTCACGAAAAGAACGCCTCCTTTCCTCCAGAGATTCTCACCCGAGTTCCTGAAGCATTTCCGTAACACTCGCGTGATGATCTAACCTACCAGTAACAAATCTAGCAGCCAGCATCTGAATTTCTTCTATGTCCTCCCTCAATCCTACCTGATAGGGATCCCAAACGCTCGAGCAGTACTCAAGAATAGGTCGTATTAGTGTTTTATAAGCGGTCTCCTTTACAGATGAACCACATCTTCCCAAAATTCTACCAATGAACGGAAGACGACTATCCACCTTCCCCACAACTGCCACTACATGCTTGTCCCACTTCATATCGCTCTACAATGTTACGCCCAAATATTTAATCGACGTGACTGTGTCAAGCGCTACACTACTAATTGAGTATTCAAACATTACGGGATTCTTTTTCCTATTCATCTGCATTAATTTAAATTTATCTATATTCAGAGTTAGCTGCCATTCTTTACACCAATCACAAATCCTGTCCAAGTCATCTTGTATCCTCCTACAGTCACTCAACGACACCTTCCTGTACACCACAGCATCATCAGCAAACAGCCGCACATTGCTATCCAACCTATCCAAAAGATCATTTATGTAGATAGAAAACAACAGCGGATCTACCACACTTCCCTGGAGCACTCCAGATGATGCCCTCACCTTACAGAAGCATCCACCATACTAGCAGCAATAATTTGCCTACGTTCAAATTCACTTAGCTTCGACATAACGCACTCACAACTACACAGAACACAGTTGCGACCAAGACTGACGCTTGCAGTGTATTGAAGTCACTGCCCAGGTGCCGTCCTTGGTCAAACAAAACGGCGCAATCTCCAGGCTTGGCTAGCATCTCATTAATATTTAAGCGTTCATTTCTCGCAATGTTTCCATATTTTTGCCCTACCCCTACACTTAGGTTGTGGTCTTGCTTTAGGTCTCTTTATTTCAACACGACCTGCTATTATTGTGTTGCCTGCCGGTGTGGCCGTGCGGTTCTAGGCGCTTCAGTTTGGAACAGAGTGACCGCTACGGTCGCAGGTTCGAATCCTGCCCCGGGCATGGATGTCTGTGATGTCCTTAGGTTAGTTAGGTTTAAGTAGTTCTAAGTTCTAGGGGACTAATGACCACAGATGTTAAGTCCCATAGTGCTCAGAGCCATGTGAACCATTTTATTATTGTGTTCAGGAAGTTCTCATGAGTCATTAGATGCCAATAAGTTGCACTCTTCTTTTGGCAGATGATTTTCGAAGAATTCTCATGCCGCCCACTCTTTTAAAAGACCTCATCGCTTCCAAGCGTGTCAGTCCACTTTACTCCGAGTAAGCTTCTATAACACGACACGTCGAAAGAATTTAGTTTCTTCTCTGTTCAATCCTCAGAGCCTAGGTTTCTTGATTTGCGTAGTCCTACATAATTAGACCATATTTTCTGCCACGGCACTAGCTACCGTCTCATCTTTGTCACAATGGTGAAGGGTTGTTCGACAATATTGTCTGACTCAATATCCAATTAACCTCTGTCCCTTCCTCTTCTTCTTCGTCTTCCTCTCACGGACCTCGGGACTGTATTTCCTGTGTTTCTGTGTTATCAAGGTAATTTGTATTTGTCCCCCATGTCTCTGAGCCGTACAGATAAACTAGCGCAGCCGTCACTTTATAGTATTCTATTTTTCCCTCTTTCCCGTTTTCCTACATAGTGCTATTCTGATTGAACAAGTAACTTTTTCGACTTGTGATCGACATCATGATCACTGTCATAAGTCATAGCACAGCCAAGATACTGTAAGCGAGATAATTGTTCAATGGCTCTATAGCATGGAGTTATTTTTTTGACTTCCTGGCAGATTAAAAGTGTGTGTCAGACCTGGACTTCAATCCAGAATGTTACTTTTCTCTCTTACGGACTGAACTGTCCAGGGGCGACAAACGACCCACCCTCACAGCTTCACTTCTACCAGTATCTCTCTCCTACTTTCCAACTACCCTCTCCTGGTTCTCGCGATGAGTGAAAGCGAAATATTTTCTAATGAGATACGTTTTCTGTGCCTAATCAACATTTTATAAACTTTGTTTATTCTTCGGGCAATAGAATATATAATACAGAATGCAGACTCTCATTCATTATTTTTCCACGTACTTCATAAGTGATATTTACCTGTACTTAATTCTGCCTAACCTTCCTCCCAGTAGCACATTATAAAAAGTCATTGTTCAGGTGACAGCAGACAGAAATGTTAACATAATTATTAGATAAACAGAAAATGCGCTTAGTATCTTGAAAATCGAAAAACAGGTGGTTTGGATTTGGTAAAATGAGATATGTAGAAATAAGCCAATTAACAGTTTAGACTAAGATCTCGCACCTATCTAACATGTGCCAGAAACGCTGATAAGTTTCTTATGACTAGGAAGATCTCACACAACAGAAGTACAACAAATTACAGAGGATTGAGTTCAGCTCCATAATATAAATATTTTTAGCCAAGAAATGTCTGATAAACATAAGACAAGCTGCAATAGTGTGACATCGTTGTGCAAACAGGCTTTTCGTAGCATTCAGGAAGTGAAATTCGATCACCTTCGTCAAAAATGGACGGTCCTCAGATCTGAAAAACACCTTTGTGAAAAATAGAGCGACAGCGATATAACGAATGAATTATTTATTCTTCTACGTCAGTGTTATCCCCTCCAAAATAGTCCCCATTAGATATTACACACTTTTTGCAGCCCACGAAATGCTTCCAAAACTCGGCCGCTGGGATAGCTACTAGCGTTGCGTTTTTATTCTCATCCTTGATTGTGAAACTATTGTCATTTAGCGCTTCTTTGTTTTGGAGAACATAAGAAAGTCACATGGTGCCATGTCTGGAGTATGTGGACGCCGGGTCATCAATACAGACTTGTGTTTGGCCGAAAATTCACTCTCAAGCAACCAAGTGTGAGTACTTGCTTTATAGTGGGGCGAAAGCCATAAATTGTTTCAGCACAAGCATGGGCGGATGTTTTTCGGATTCCCCCAGGCAAATGGTGTTGAACTTTCAAATGACAGTTGCTGCTGATCCTTCGATCTTGCAACACGAACTCGTGGTGCATTAAAATGTTAAAAATGGAGAGTGAACATACCTCTCACATTTGGCCGCACTTGGCAGGCTTTTCTCGTGTTGGTGATCCAGAATAAATCCAATGGCTTAGTTTCACTTAGTATCTGTAATCACGCGTTTCATTACCGGTTAAGACATATTCCAGTAGTTCTGCATCGTTATTGATTTCGTCTAGCGACTCCTGAACAATCTGCACTCGCCGCTATTTTTTTCGAAAGTCAAAAATGTTGGAAGAGATTCGGTCTTCGAGCGTTTCATATCGAAACCACGTGAAAAGTTTTAATATCATGAGCTAATTAATATATCAACATCACAAGCGACTTCTCTGGTTGTGATTCAGTGATCGTTCATAATCATTTCACTTTTTCCACAGTTTCATTGACTGAAGTGCTAGAACATCAAGGGCGCTCGACATTTTTAGGTTCCTCGTGGCCTTCAGCTCACATCAACCCTTGTTTTATTTTTAGCAAAATCTCCAAGATCAATAGTTAACTTTTTAAAATTTTTACTGCACTTTACTCAGTTCTTACAGAAAAATTTGAAATTGAGAGCCCAATCCATTAGCATACAAAAAAAAACCGCCGACAATGACGAAACGAATATAACACATTTTAGCAGTTGATAGAGTAACTAGCGGATATGGTAACAATTTACAGATACAAGGGTCACTCCAAAAGAAATGCACACTATTTTTATAAAAATGTAGTTTACATTCTGCATGTGTGAAAGTTTTACAGTGTGTAGATACATCCTTCCCGCTTGTTTTGAAACTTAGTTCAGCCTGTTCCTGTGAGTGGCGCCGTCACAGCATGTCTTCAAGATGGCTGCTACACTTTACGTTCGTCAGAAGCAACGTGCTGTCATAGAATTCCTATGCTGTGGAAACGAGACAGTGGGAAACATCCACAAGAGGTTGAAAAAGATGTATCAAGATGCTGGTGTCGATCGCAGTACAGTTAGTCGGTGGGCAATCAGGTTATGTGATGAAAGCGAGCACGGCAATATTGAGGATTGTCCTTGCAGCGGCAGGCCTCGTACTGCACACACTCCATACAATGTGCAGAGAGTTAACGAATTGGTGAATGCTGACAGATGCATCACAGCGAACGAACTGTCACGCTACGTTGGGATAGGGGAAGGAAGTGTTTGCAGAATACTGAAAGTGTTGGCGTTAAAAAGGTTTGTGCCAGGTGGGTTCCCAGGATGTTGACAGTGGCTCACAAAGGAACAAAAAAAAACGGTATGCAGCGAACTTTTGGAACAGTGCAAGAATGAATTTCTTGGAAGAATTGTGACAGGTGATGAAACATGGCTCCATCATTTTTCACCAGAGGCGAAGGGACAATCAATGGAGCGACATCATGCAAATTCACCCAAGAAAAAAAAATTCAAAACCACACCTTCTGCTGGAAAAGTTATGGCTACGGTGTTTTTCGATTCCGAAGGACTCTTGCTTGTGGACATCATGCCAAGTGGAACCACCATAAATTCTGATGCATATGTGTTCGATCACATCGGCAAAAGCAGGATGTTTCGCTGTTGCAAGATAATGCACGGCCACATGTCAGTCAAAAAACCATGGAGGCGAGCACAAAACTCGGATGGACAAACTGAAACACCCGCCTTACAGTCCTGACCTGGCTCCGAGTGACTATCATCTCTCTGGGAATCTGAAGGACTCTCTTCGTGGAACAAGGTTTGAAGATGATGACTCCCTTGTGCACGCTGCCAAACAGTTGCTCCAACAGGTTGGCCCAGAATTTTACCATGCAGGTATACAGGCGCTGGTTCAAAGATGGCGTAAGGCAGTTGAAAGGGATGGAAATTATGTGTAGAAATGAAAATACTGTTCGTAAAGGGTGTATCTACACAATGTAAAACTTTCAAACATGTAGAATAAAAGATGGATTAAAAAAAATAGTGTGCTTTTTTTTGGAGTGACCCTCGTAATTTTCAGCCGTGTTTACGAATACAGCAACGAAAAAATCTCGCAAATCGGACAAACACAGCGCGCGAAATTAAAAAATTCCCGTAAAGTTTTTTACGGACCTCGTAGGTAGCGCGCTCTGAGGCTGCCGGATTGTAGACATATCAAAAAATTGCTTCACCACATTTCTTGAAAAGCAACAAATCTGAAATGTTTTCATTTGCACTGATCGAGGTGGCAGAGTGATAAATACTCACAATGAACAGCATATCGGTTCAGATCTTTGTATCCGCCACTAATTAAAGTTTTCCATTGCTTCATTAAATCACTTGAAGGGAATGCAAGATGGTTCCTCAAAGACGCGGCCGATATCTTCCCCAATCTTGTGGAAGTATGTGATTCGTCTCTAGTGACCTTATCGGGAGAACGATCATATTGAACTACATCCTAAGAAACATGTACGTAAATGATTTAGACCAAAATGTTACTATATGAGGTGGGAGTCGATGTATTGTGATGCGTTCCACCTCTCAAACAGTGAGTTACAGCAACAACATTCGGGTCATTTTATGAAAGACACGAGACAATGTTCTGAAGTTCGTCAGACGTTTGTAGGGAAATCATGATGTTTTCGTCGCGGAATGAGTTGCCATAATGCTGTAGGATATTGCGCATATTAGTGTAGCTTCCATTTTTAGTATCTGCGGTGTTCATGATGTACAGGTCCTGCTAAACTGATGATGATCAGGAAAATTTCATATACTTCTAGACGTGACACATTTCAATAGTGATGGCAGGTTTTTCTAATAATGAAGCATCACTTCTGTTTAATCATTTATTTCATTGCATCACGGAGACGAAGTGTGGCGCCGAGTCTTCATCACGAGAATCGGTTCGTCCACTACTAAATAAGCTCACCCCATTAAAGAAACACATTCGTTGTCTAGGGTGCTGCAGACCTGGCAGCAAGCATCAAGTGACACTCCATCCCTCACGTCGGCCATAACAGAAACAAGCCATTACGTTTGGACGTGACCATGGCCACACCATAAAGGGCGTTGTCATATTTGTTTATGTATCGCCGCGTACTGCCCAACGTATCTACAATATGTGCCAATCAAGAAACAAAGGAATAAATGGCGCAAGTTGAAAATTTGTGCCAGACCGGGAATCGAGCTTGGTCCCCTGCTTACTAAGATGATGGTCGTCTCATCTACATAGACTACCATAGCACGCCTCCTGTAAGACACAAATTCTTTTCTTATCCACTCACTACTAATGTTGTGACCCTTGCCTATTATCCTCATTACTCGCGGCATTTAGCCGATTCCAGTAAGTGTTCGAGCATATTTTGTATCCGCACTGATGTGATAAATTGGTCGTCCTCACCTTGGTTTTATATGTGGTGTCTGTTCTTTTGGATAAGTGGATGATGATTGCAGTTAGGACCGGGGGTGGTTCTGTTATGATTTTCAGACCATGAATTGTTCATCCAAGTTATCATGAACGTTATCCAGAATATAAGAATGCATGGTTTCACGGCAATATGCACTGATAAAATTTCTCTAGCTTCCAGCCACGTCAAGTGGTTTAAGATCCACTTACTCCTTAGCTATTTTCAAGTGGTGATGTCACCGCTTGACAGTGGCCGAGAAGTGCTCGGCCGAAAATTCGTGGCCTTTAAACCAACTGAAGTGGCTGGGAGGTTGAGTGATTCAAGATGATTTCATCTTTAACACTCTTGGTGACAAATTTTTGTCCTTGTGTCTACATTTTCATGATGAGCATGCTGTGGATGCATCCGCCTTCCAGAGCAGCAGGCATATGTCTTAGCTTTGACGAACACACTATCGCACCTCAAATGGCCGCTATATCACCAAATCTCAATCCCTTAGATAATGTATAAGACAATATGGAATAGCAGATGAAACGTAGGAAGCAACATCCTCGTAATTTGTTGGCGGTGCCGGGTATAATAATCATCACTGAGTGACTTCTCCTTGATACGGCAGATCTGAAGAAATTTGTGGACTCTGCTGAACTGAGATCATTATCAAGGCTAGAAGCGGTGTTACTTGGAATTAGTGTGGTGTCTCTTGAAGGTTACTGATTTTTTTGTCCGAAGTACTCATTAAGCATCATCACATAACAATCGCCGATTT